>NW_028169492.1:0-1000 GCF_963971535.1 Notolepis coatsorum | reverse complement strand
GTGAATAATATCAGGTGTTCTACCTCACACTCAACATGTTATTATAGAGCAAACAGTTATTTAAAAGCCATGGTTACATTATAGAGCAAACAGTTATTTAAAAGCCATGGTTACATTATAGAGCAAACAGTTAAAAGCCATGGTTACATTATAGAGCAAACAGTTAAAAGCCATGGTTACATTATAGAGCAAACAGTTATTTAAAAGCCATGGTTACATTATAGAGCAAACAATTCTTTAAAAGCCATGGTTACATTATAGAGCAAACAGTTATTTAAAAGCCATGGTTACATTATAGAGCAAACAGTTCTGTATGAGCCATGGTTACATTATAGAGCAAACAGTTATTTAAAAGCCATGGTTACATTATAGAGCAAACAGTTATTTAAAAGCCATGGTTACATTATAGAGCAAACAGTTATTTAAAAGCCATGGTTACATTATAGAGCAAACAGTTCTTTAAAAGCCATGGTTACATTCAGGGCCGCCTGGGAGAAATGCGAGGCCCTGTGCGATATTTAAATGCGAGCCCCCCCGCCCCCCCTAAAGGTAATTTTTTTTTTAATAATAATAATAAAAAAAAGATTGTCATACAGTCAACATATTCTTAAATAATAGCGCTGCCCGAGGCTGGGGCATGATACAGTCAACATATAGCAAGAGAGAGAGAGAGAGCGAGAGAGAGCTCCCGTTCACAGGCAATATACAGTGTTATCGCTGCACAGACCCGGCAATGCCCCTGACCAGAGGAGAGAGAAATATAATAGTTAGTAAAAAGCACTATATAAGCTCAGAACACAGCTCAGAACACAACACAGCTTAGAACACAGCTCAGAACACAGAACACATCTCAGAACACATCTCAGAACACAGAACACATGCAGAACACAGCACAGAACACAGCTCAGAACACAGAACACATCTCAGAACACAGAACACATGCAGAACACAGCTCAGCACACAGCTCAGAACACAGCTCAGAACACAGAACACAGCTCAG
>NW_028169493.1:17500-18738 GCF_963971535.1 Notolepis coatsorum | reverse complement strand
AGGAGAGAGAGAGAGAGAGAGAGAGAGAGAGAGAGAGAGAGAGAGAGAGAGAGAGAGAGATGGTCAGAAGAGGGAGATGAGTCTGTGGTCCAGACAGAGAGAGAGAGATAGAGAGAGAGAGGGAGAGAGGAGAGAGAGAGAGAGAGAGAGAGAGAGAGAGAGAGAGAGAGAGAGAGAGAGAGAGAGAGAGAGAGAGAGAGAGAGAGCTGGGTCTGTGGTCCAGACAGAGAGAGAGAGATATAAGGACGAAGATCAACACTTAAATCCAAAGAGAAGAGGGTCTATACCAGAGAAAACAAAGTAGCAAGGAGCCAACGGCCGAAATCAGCTAAATAGGCTAACTGCAAATAGAGTAGCCAGGTACTGACACCAGGTACACACCGTTAGCTACAACAGCTAGCCGGCCCGTTTGGCTCAATATAACGTTAGCTACGTTAGCTAGCCGGCCCGCTTTGGCTCAATATAACATTAGCTACGACAGCTAGCCGGCCCGTTTGGCTCAATATAACGTTAGCTACGTTAGCTAGCCGGCCCGCTTGGCTCAACATAACGTCTACGACAGCTAGCCAGCCCGCTAGCTCAACATAACATTGGCTACGATAGTTATCCGGCCCGCTAGCTCAACATAACATTAGCTACGATAGCTAGCCGGCCCGCTAGCTCAACATAAGGTTAGCTACGATAGCTAGCCGGCCCGCTGGTCCAACAGAACGTCAGCTACGATAGCTAGCCGGCCCGCTGGCTCCACATAACGTTAGCCAACATAACGTTAGCCTTAGCCACGATAGCTAGCCGGCCCGAGAGAGAGAGAGAGAGAGATATATCCACGGCTGGAATAGAATAGAGTGCATTAAAAACTCACCAAACGTCCAAGAGGATGGAGACAACCGCGTGGAGTTGACGAAGTTCATCTGCCGAACGACCGTCCTCTTCATCTTGGCATAACAATGCTGCACACGCTCTCTCTATGTTAGCTAACGCTAGTTATCCTTTAGCTAAGCTACTAGCCGACATGGCTATCCCGACTAAACCACACGTTAGCACTCGATATTATAACGTAGCTAAAGCTAACTAGCTGTCCCTGCCTTTAGCTAAGCCGACATGGCTAGCCTGACTGAACTTTCTTTCTAACATGCAACAACTTTCATCTTCAGTCCATCTGCCGAACGACCGTCCTCTTCGTCTTGGCTGGCATAACCTCCAATGCTGCACGCGCGAAATAGTCAGACGCAGCTGAC
>NW_028169493.1:7500-12500 GCF_963971535.1 Notolepis coatsorum | reverse complement strand
TACACTTTGCTCACTTCATATCACAGCTGGGAAAATTAACATCTTGAAATGTACTTTCTCCCGCGCAACGGTCATGTAATTTGATTTCACTTACTCTACTTACTCAGTTTATATTACCTAAGCATAAAATCCGGGCCACTTATTTGTCAAGCACTTACCTACAAGCAGGGGTGTAAAAAGTACCCAGAAATTATACTTAAGTGAAAGTATGGGTACCGTCTCAAAATCGGACTCAAGTAAAAGTCAAAGTATCTGGCTAAAAACAGTAAAAGTAAAAAAGTCCTACTTTTAAATGTACTTAAGTACTAAAAAGTTAAAGTAATTATTTTTTTAAAGGGATAGACCAGGGGTCTCAAACTCATTCCATCGTGGGCCAAGTTTTCATTTTAACTATACATTGATTGCACCAGGTGAGTTAGTTGAAGAGGTGAGCCAATTAGTGAAATCATCAGCTGGTGTTTAGGCAAGGCTGGAATGAAACCAAGCATACACTCTGCCCACAATGGAATGTGTTCTGCGATAGACAATGCTGAAATGAAAGAACAGAGGACACTTTTTTTGCATTAAAATTATTTAATGCACTTCTCCATTGAAGGTAAACTAACATGGACGGCATTCACATCACAGCATGAATAATATCACAATATTAAAAACAGAATGGTGTATCCTGAATAATATCACAATATTAAAGGCAGAATACTGGAGTACCCTGAATAATATCACAATATTAAAGACAGACTACTGGAGTACCCTGAATAATATCACAATATTAAAGACAGAATACTGGAGTACCCTTAATAATATCACAATATTAACCACAGCATAATGCGGATCTGACTGTCTATTCTTCTGATAGCAGGTATTTAATCAAAGATCCTCGCTACTGTCATCATCATCATCATCATCATCATCATCATCATCATCATCATCATCATCATCATCATCATCATCATCCCACTCAGACCAGAGCTGGCTGGCCCAGGGCTTTCTAGCTTCACCGCGGCAATGGCTGCTTCCTGTGCCAACAGGAAGCAGGAAGCTAGGCTCTAATTCTGGAAGCTAGGCTCTAATTCTGTGGTGATTTTTTCAGTCATTCTATTTTCAGTGCATTGAATGAGTGAACTTGTGTACAATGTATGTGTGAGTGTGTATGTGTCTGTGTGTTTGTTTGTGTCTGTGTGAATGTGTATGTATTCGTGTGTGTGTCTGTGTGATAAAGTAAAAAGAGAGACAGATTGTGATGGATTACTCTCATTCTTTCAGTCTTTTCTTTTCTTCAGCTCTGATTTCTTCACTCTCGCTCTGCAGATAAATTAGTCTTTCTGCTCCTTCATCCTTCTCTCTTCTCCTCCACCACACACACACACACACACACACACACACACACACACACACACACACACACACACACACACACACACACACACACACACACACACACACACACACACACACACACACACACAAACTCCACACAGTACTTGGTGCAGCTCTCCGTCTGCATTAATGAGAGGAGTCTTGCACAGCAGCATATTGTAGGATACTGTATGTGTGTGTATGTGTGTGTGTGTGTGTGTGTGTGTGTGTGTGTGTGTGTGTGTGTGTGTGTGTGTGTGTGTGTGTGTGTGTGTGTGTGTGTGTGTGTGTGTGTGTGTGTGTGTGTGTGTGTGTGTGTGTGTGTGTGTGTGTGTGTGTGTGCTGGCTGGCTGGCTGGCTGGCTGGCTGGCTGGCTGGCTGGCTGGCTGGCTGGCTGGCTGGCTGGCTGGCTGGTTGGTTGATTGGCCGGCTGGCTGGCTGGTTAGTTGGCTGGTTGGTTAATTGGCTGGCTGGCTGGTTAGCTGGCTGGTTGGTTAATTGGCCGACTGGCTGGTTAGCTGGCTGGTTGGTTAATTGGCTGGCTGGCTGTTTAGCTGGCTGGCTGGTTGGTTGGTTGATTGGCCGGCTGGCTGGTTAGCTGGCTGGTTGGTTAATTGGCTGGCTGGCTGTTTAGCTGGCTGGCTGGTTGGTTGATTGGCTGGCTGGCTGGTTTGGCTGATTGGCTGGCTGGCTGGTTTGGCTCGCTGGTTGGTTAATTGGCTGGCTGGCTGTTTAGCTGGCTGGCTGGTTGGTTGATTGGCTGGCTGGCTGGTTTGGCTGGCTGGCTGTTTAGCTGGCTGTCTGGTTGGTTGATTGGCTGGCTGGCTGGCTGGTTAGCTGGCTGGCTGGTTAGCTGGCTGGTTGGTTGATTGGCTGGCTGGCTGGTTAGCTGGCTGGCTGGTTGGTTGATTGACTGGCTGACTGGATAGCTGGCTGGTTCATACCTGGTATGGTCAGGTGATAGGAGATAGGAGGATGATACCTGGGGGTGGGGGTCAAAGGGAGGAGCTGGAGAAGGGAGGAGGGTGAAAGATAGACAGGATGCGTCTAGTTTTTTACCAACGGATTTCCAGTTTCGCGTTCGCGTTCTGCAATCTGATTGGCCACTGACGTTTCTGGTGCGATCTGATCGGCCACTGACGTTTCTGGTCATGTGACATGTGCGCCCAATCGCGTGACGCGCCAGCAGCCTGCAAACTACCCAACGCCTAGTTTATCACCGGTTAAGCTTAGGCGACTCTTTCGAAGTTGGTTAAGGTTAGAGTTTGGAATCAGGGCTGGTGTTCTATCGCCCTGCTCTAAGACAAACTCTAACCTTAACCAACCTCGAAAGAGTGCCTAAGCTTAACCGGTGATAGAAACAGGCGTCACACGATTGGCGCGACCAGAAACGTCAGTGGCCAATCAGATCGCAGAACGTGAACGAGGAACTGGAAATCCGTTGGTAAAAGTAATCAGGCAGACAGGATGTCAAGGTGTCCCTGGGGAAAGGGGATGGGATGGAGGGAGGAGGGGTGGACACAAAGGAATGGCTAGAAGGTGAGGACATGGTACAGTAGGTGTGAGGTAGAAACACAGGGGAGAGTGCGTTGGAGGGAGAAGGCCATACGATGTCTACCACACTGTCCTACTTTAATGTCGATGCTGCTGCTAAGAACTTAATCATTTCACTCCTCTATACTGTATAATACTCTATACTGTAATGCATGTATAACTGATTGCGATTCTGTTTTCTCTAAAACCTCACACCACTTTTTGTGTTCACAGCATTTTGTCAGTTAATTAATTAGCTTAATGATGGACACAGTTTGGATTCAGTTTGATTAGTTCAGTTTATACTATCAACTATACATTTTACGGATACAGTTGGATTTCCACATTCATACTGACTCATCAAGATGCAGTATTTTTTTTTACACCTCTATTATGCATGTGTGTGTGTGTGTGTATGTCATACTGTACATTTGTTCAGCCTATGTGCCGTGATGTGTGGTTAAACTGTGTGTGTGTGTGTCTGTGAGAGGTATGTCTGCTGTATCTGTAGATGAAAGTGAATCCATTCATGAGATAAGTGGGTGAGATGGGGGGCAGCTTCCTCTCCCTGAGAGCAGCCATGAAGCTAAGTGAATCGTCAATGAATGTGCAATGACTGTTGACACTGATGTAACTCCACAGCATGCGCGCGTCTTTGTGCGTGTGACTGTGCGCGTGCCACGTTTGTTTGGCGGGAGGTGATTGTTATCCGAGAGAGATGTAGTACCGCATTATGTAAAACGAGCATGTGTTTACAAGTGAATGTGTTTGCTCTCACAGTGCAGCGAGACACGAGCAGAGAAATGGCTCATGAAACCGCCATTTAATAATCTGTGTGCTATCAAAGAGTTTTTTTTTTATTCAGTTGTGACGGGTGGGTTTCATTCACTGGCCTGGGGAAAGCTTTTGATGTCTGAGCAAATCCAAATTTGTGAATCAAACAACGGCAGTATCAATGTGATTCTCTAAACGGCATGTGTCTGGCAACATGATACATGTTCCGACAAAGTGATATCTGTTACCTAGCATACAAGACATTGTCAAATAGAGTATTCCCAGGTTTAAAACCAACAAGATTTAATGTGTGAACACCGTTTTACCTGATCATCTGATATAATCGATCATCATAACCTATAGTTTTTCCCTCCCGTGTCGCTGTCTTCCAGATCTGGGCCGGGTTGCCATGACGAGCGAGGCGTGTCCCGTTTCCCCGGTGGGGCTGTGCGAGGACTATGGCCCAGCGGGGGATGATGACATCATCGAGGAGGAGGCGGGGCCGGGCGACAACGTCAGTATCGGCAGCGACCAGAGCAGCCTGGTGATGCCCTACCCCGAGCTGGCACCCGTGGTCTTCTTCTGCCTGAAGCAGACCACCTGCCCCCGCAGCTGGTGCATACGCATGGTCTCCAACCCATATCCTTTACTTCCCGCGACCTCTTCACGCTAACCGTGACCTCGATCCCCTGACCTTGACCCCCATTATCTTTGGTGTAACTAAAAGGGGAATGCCACCGCAATTTTATGAATTCAAGTATGCTGTTCCTGTGCCCCCAGAATATGTCATCAAATGTTTGTGTGAGGTCTTACACCCAAATGGGGTTTAAATACCAGTTCAGACCTTCTTGCGATGTTAGCGTGTAGACCTCATTTGGTTTGTAAGAGCTCACGCAAACATTTTGCGATCTCATCATGTCGGTGCTCTGCTTACTGTCTATATGAGCTGCTCTGGATTTTACATCCCTGTGACATCACCGAGTCGGGGGTTCTCTAAGTGGTGCGTGTTCACAAATTCTGACCTAACTGTCTGGAGGACATTGGAATAACACAAGTGAATTCTTAGAATGGATGACATTCCCCTTTAACCTGACTGTAACCATTCAACTGTCCATGCTCATTTGCTTCACTGGCGGAATTTAACCCAAGATCTTTATTCTCTATTCGTTACAATGCATTCATATTACAGCTATAATTATATATATTACACAGCTTGGTTAGATTTTTTTTCTCTCAAAGTTTTAAACAGTGAAAATGAGCCGTAGCCATACCACAACACCAGTTAAATATTATGCTAATAGCAGTAGCCATATGCCACAACACCAGTTAAACATTAT
>NW_028169493.1:0-5000 GCF_963971535.1 Notolepis coatsorum | reverse complement strand
GACATACAGACAGACAGACAGACAGACAGACAGACAGACAGACATACAGACAGACAGACAGACAGACAGACAGACAGACATACAGACAGACAGACAGACAGACAGACAGACAGACAGACAGACAGACAGATATATAGACGACATACATACAGACAATCAGGCATGTAGGCAGGTAGGCAGGCGGGCAGACAGAGAGGCAGACAGACATGTAAGCAGACAGGCAGAAAGGCAGACAGACAGACAAAGAGACAGAAAGACAGACAGAGAGACAAACAAACCCATGGGCTACGGCTACATTTGTCATCTCAATGCCAAATTGAATTACGTGACAGATGCAGACTCCTGAATCACATCTTGCTCACTGTCTGTGTGGTCCGATGAGTCAGACGGCACTCCAACGAGGTCAAGCTCACATTGTGACCAGAATTCTACAGTAGACATGGTCCAGAAACAGTGTGCTTAATGAACAATACAGAGGAAGCCATGCAGACCGGCCCGTCCACTGATGTGAATGCTGTGTGACGTGGTTGACAAAGATTTCCCCCTTGGGGACAATATAGGTCTCAATCAGCCGTTGAATGGATAAATGCAGTCACAGCAAGTGCATTAGGTAATACAAAATTTAAATGTTCTGTTTTAGGATCTGTGCAGAGTGGACACAGGCAGATAAACAGACAGACAGACAGACAGACAGACAGACAGACAGACAGACGGACAGACAGACAGACAGACAGACAGACAGACAGACAGACAGACAGACAGACAGACAGACAGACAGACAGACAGACAGACAGACAGACAGACAGACAGACAGACAGACAGACAGACAGACAGACAGACAGACAGACAGACAGACAGACAGACAGACAGACAGACAGACAGACAGACAGACAGACAGACAGACAGACAGACAGACAGACAGACAGACAGACAGACAGACAGACAGACAGACAGACAGACAGACAGACAGACAGACAGACAGTGAAAATACTGCATGTGATCAGTCGGACGACAGTAGTTAGACAGCCTATCTGTCTCACACACACACACACACACACACACACACACACACACACACACACACACACACACACACACACACACACACACACACACACACACACGCTTGTACTTGCACACAACCATGCATGGGTGCACAAAAAATTGACACACACTCCTATTCACCATTCAATTATTGTGAAGGAAGCAGGTTAATGATGTTGGTACACACACACACACACACACACACACACACACACACACACACACACACACACACACACACACACACACACACACACACACACACACACACACACACACACACACACACACACACACACACACACACACACACACACACACACACACACACACACACACACACACACACACACACACCATGTTAGTGGTTGCTTGGTTTCTTCCTGCTGGTTTTAATGAGGACTGATGGTTCCATTACACTGTGTGTGTGTGTGTGTGTGCATAGACGCCTGACCAATGGAGCATCCGAAGCATCTGCTCTACCACTATTGAACATGGGGGGGCAAACGTCTGGTTTTGCTCCCCCACTTTTTGATCATATGAAAAATATGATATATCCACCCCCCCCCCAATATATAAATCTAACCGTAATTTCTATCAAATTAATAATACGCAATGACACTTAATAGCAAGTTTTTAAGTTTCCAAAGATTGTGTGACCCCCACATTAATGGTTTGATCCAGTGCCTCCCACGGTCCCTCCCCCAGAGCATGAGCGCATTCGACCGTATCACAACGTGTTGGAATGGGGGAGGCGGCTGGTGTGAAAACAGCTGTTCGAATGTCCCTCGTCATGAGCGTATTCGGGAGGCGGCTGTTTTAAATGCCTCACCTGGATATTGGATTTAACATTCGCTTTGTGAGGATTATCCTTCTGCGTTTTACACCAAATGGAGCAAGTCATAACGTAAGTCGAACACTGTGACTGTATACTAAATGCGCAAACAGATTGAAACTGAATATTTATCGTATTAGTGATGCGAGCTGAGCCGCCGTGCTTAGCGTTACCTAACCATTAGCTAGTGAATCTTTCATGAATGAATGAATGAAAACTTTATTTAACAGATTGCTTAATGGGTCCAATACAGTACGGCTCAATACACACAATTGTTAAGGGGATGCAGACCAGAGAAAGACGTTTGTCTTGTTTACATCAGGGTCCCCGTGTTGATGTGGTCATGATGTTGTTGTTGTTGGCTTGTTGCTGCTGTGAACGGAGGGGCTTCGGGAGTATGGGGAAAGTTATTATTATTATTATAGTAATTGGCTATCATACTGCAATATATATAAATATATAGTTTTATAGTGAAAAGAGCAGCTTTATTGGTCAAGATTGAAGGCTCTATATTGCAGGAAATTGCACGTACAGGTGTTCATTAAATGTAAAAAAATCTGCCGTGGAGGGACCCCCTCCAAACCACCCCTTGCCAGTCTTGCACAAAAAAAATAAAAAATAAATAAAAATCTTGCACCCCCACGTTCAACTATAACTAGGCGGCCATGTGTGTGTGTGTGTGTGTGTGTGTGTGTGTGTGTGTGTGTGTGTGTCTGTGTGTGTGTGTGTGTGTGTGTGTGTGTGTGTGTGTGTGTGTGTGTGTGTGTGTGTGTGTGTGCTTGACGTATGCAGGTGTGCATGGCCGCCTAGTTATAGTTAAAAGTGGAGGTGCAAGATTTTTTTTTGTTATTAATTTTTTTTTTTGTTTTTTAAATTTTTTGGACAGGCAAGGGGCGGTTTGGAGGGGGTCCGGCACGACCCCCTCCATGGCAGACTTTTTTTTTTAATTTAATGAACCTGTACGTGCAATTTCCTGCAATATAGAGCCTTCAATCTTGACCAATAAAGCTGCTCTTTTCACTATAAAACTCAGTTTATATTGCAGTATGATAGCCAATTACTATAATAATAATATATTATACTGTATATACACTGTATATTGATTTTTCACTCATTCATTTTTATTAAATCAATCTCCTTTCAAATAGGCCAAGTTTTTAATAAGAAAGAGAAAAAAGATATATTTCCATTACCTGTAAATCTTGTGTCTCTTTCTCTCCTTCTCTGCCTCCTCCCTGAGTCTGCAGTGCACAATCATGACATCGATCTAAAAAAAAAAAAAAAAATAAAAAATGGATCACTATAGGCCCACGGGCCGCGGCCGTTGTTAATCCGGCCCTGCTCGTCTGCCATATAGATAGCGTTAACGTTTGGAAATGAAGTCAACGTCATCCAGCTCACACCACATATCTAGATAACGTTAGCTAGCGGTTAGCACTAAAGCTAACGCCAACCAGAGAGGGAAACGTTATTATTATTTATTCGAGGAAAACGTATGACCAGATCGCAATTCGGGACCGTGAAACACTTTTATTGTATTGTGTGGTAGAACCGTAGAAGTTCTACTACCACTCAATAGTAACTTATGTCTAACATAATCCTTTTATTTGAACAACTTACTGGAAAAGCCTGCCTGCCTGCCACCAATATTATGACACACTCTGTGGGCTTTGATATTTACACTGACTCAGCCTACCTGCAGCGCTGTGCGCCAAGGTCTACGCGCTGGAGATGGGAGGAACTGGATCAAACCATAATGGGGCAGGGGGGGGGGGGGGTTCGCAATCTTTGGAAACTTAAAAACGTGTTATTAAGTGTCATTGCGCATTATTAATTTGATTGAAATTACGTAGTTATGGTTAGATTTATATATTGGGGGGGGGGGGGGTATATCATATTTTTCATATGATCAAAAAGTGGTGGAGCAAGATCATACCCTTGCTCCCCCAAGTTCAATAGTGGGAGAGCAGCTGCTCCGCGTGCTCTTAAGGCCAGGCGCCTATGCAGGTGTGTATGGACGGCACTGTGTTGTGTTCCTTGTGCCTTTGTTTGCATAGGACTTGATTGAGTAAGGGGACTAGTGTGTGTGTGTGTGTGTGTGTGTGTGTGTGTGTGTGTGTGTGTGTGTGTGTGTGTGTGTGTGTGTGTGTGTGTGTGTGTTGTGTGTGTGTGTGTGTGTGTGTGTGTGTGTGTGTGTGTGTGTGTGTGTGTGTGTGTGTGTGTGTGTGTGTGTGTGTGTGTGTGTGTGTGTGTGTGTGTGTGTGTGTGTGTGTGTGTGATACTAGTGGCCTTGTTTCACTGTATCTGCAGATCAATAGTTCTGTCTCTCACTCAGCTATAAGAAACTTGTTATCATCACACACACACACACACACAAGACACACACACACACACACACACACACACACACACACACACACACACACACACACACACACACACACACACACACACACACACACACACACACACACACACACACACACACACACACACACACACACACACACACACACACACACACACACACACACATTTGCTCCCCCAAGCATACTGCACTCCTCTCTCTCATCTCCTATATCCTTCACACTGTATACCTAGTGGGAGCTGTATGAAGGGTGCGGGGGTCTTGCACCTCTAAAAGGTCCTCCCCCTCCGGCTGTCATTTTATTTATTTAATTTTTAGATTTAAGTTTTGAAAACCTTTTTGCCTTTTCACCTTTTCTCCCATCCCCCAACTTTTGTTGTTATGCCAATTCCCTCCTGGTCGCTGCGCTGCCCATACTGTCGGTCTGGGGAGGGTGTAGACTACCACATGCTGCCCTACTGTCGGTCTGGGGAGGGTGTAGACTACCACATGCTGCCCTAATTTCTGGTCTGGGGAGGGTGGTGTGGACCACCTAGTACCACATGCTGCCCTACTGTCGGTCTGGAGAGGCTGTAGACTACCACATGCTGCCCTACTGTCGGTCTGGGGAGGGTGTAGACTACCACATGCTACTCTACTGTCGGTCTGGGGAGGGTGTAGACTACCACATGCTACCCTACTGTCGGTCTGGGGAGGGTGCAGACTACCACATGCTGCCTGCTGTCGGTCTGTGGAGGGGTAGACTACCGTCAT
>NW_028169494.1:0-3000 GCF_963971535.1 Notolepis coatsorum | reverse complement strand
TCGTGTTTGTGCATGTCCAAATTGTAAACAAATTTATAAAAAAAAACATGTTGCCCACTTTGCCTAGCATTCATAGACTATTTTTATTTGATTTATTTAGCCTTTATTTAACCAGGTTTGTCCCAATTGAGATCCAGGATCTCTTTTACAAGGGAGACCTGGCCAAGAAATAGCAGCAACACAAAGTTTCACATTACAGATAAAAGTAACGTTACAGAATGGTAAAATAAAACATTTGCACACAGAAAACGTGGTTACAATAGGCTTCACCATAGCCTTAAATACATTTGTACATTAAATACATACTATTGATTCAGACATGCTGTTCCCTGAGCGGAGGGAGACCTGCTGCGGACAAAGTAGAAGTAATGATGTAATTATTACAAATGGTAACTGACTGTGTTTTGACTGATAATAAGCTTTAAGCACCGGGTATATTATTATGTCCACGGAGCGAGACATAATCAAATCTGTAGCGTGTGTGTGTATGTGAGACTAGAGAGAAAATAGATTTCCCTAAACAAACACTCAAGCACTATACTCGAGTAATTCATGGGAGTACTCGATCTGGGAACACATTACAGCCTACTGTACTACAGCCTGTGTGTGTTCAGGCATTTGTGTGTATGTCTTCTATACATCAGGTCAGTAATATACCTCGAGGCGCCCGCTGATGACCTCACAGATAGGGCAGGAGGCCGAGCGGTGAAACGCCGGTCAACCTCCAGAACCGCTTTGACCTCTGGGGTTCAAAGGTCACAGAGGAAGAGTTCCCGAAGACGGGTAGGTGAGATGTTGTTCAACGACGTGACATCATCGAGGAGAGGAGAGATGGAGGAAGGGCCTTGAACTGAGAACGACCTCGGACCAAAAATGTTTTACTTATAACTTAAGTAATTTAATGTCAGGTTACTTACTAACACGCACGTCTTTAACGGCGTGGGAGGAACCCCAAGTACCCAGCGGAGAACCACGTACGTGAACTCAGGGAGAGCATGCAACCCCCCGTCCCCCCCCCCCCTACCCCCCAGGACACCCAGCTCACTTCTCAGGACACCCATGACACCCAGCTCCCTTCCCAGGACACCCAGGACACCCACCCACTTCCTCACTCACTGCTGGGGGGTGACAAGCTGGGGACGGAGGAAGGCTAGCTCCATTGTGGGAGTCTAACTGGTCAAACTGGTCACACTAGAGGTGGTGGCAGAGAGGAGGATGAGGAAAAAGCTGGACGCTACCCTGGAGAACCCCTCCCACCCCCTCTGTGAGGAGCTAGCCAGGATGAGAACCCCTCCCACCCCCTCTGTGGGCAGCTATAGCCAGGATGAGAACCCCTCCCACCCCCTCTGTGGGCAGCTATAGCCAGGATGAGAACCCCTCCCACCCCCTCTGTGGGCAGCTATAGCCAGGATGAGAACCCCTCCCACCCCCTCTGTGGGCAGCTATAGCCAGGATGAGGAGCACGTTCAGCCACAGACTGATCCCTCCCCACGACACACCACACACCGCCTCGGCCAGTCCTTCATGCCAGTGGGCCATCAGGCTCCGCGACCGTGGGCACGCACTGCTGCCACTTGCAGGAGAGCTAACGGCTGCTAATTTCCCCAAGGGGATTAATAAAGGAACACTTGACTTGACAAGAAAGATGATATTTTGAGCTCCATACTAGTTCTGGTTAATCCTTCTCTCCCGCTTGTTTTCTTCTTGCCGTATGAGGAATGGGAGGAAGGCCTTGACCTGAGATTTACCTGAGCGGCTCACCCCAAACTGACCTGTGACCCCACAGCCCAGGAGCTGACCCCTGACCCCCATAACTCACCAGTTAAACACGCGCTTTAGCTAAATATAATGCAAAGGCGTAAGAAAAAAAAAGATTATTGTTTATGCCGTTGGTAAACATAGGAGTATAGTGTGCCATACATCTGTTTGTCCCAAGTGTGTGTCGGAGGGAAGCGACAGTTGTGATTGGAGGATCAGGAAAAGAGGGCGGGGTTTGAGATTAAGAAACAGAATGAATGTCATTGGTGAATATGGTGCAATTCGTTTAGAAATGTAATGAATGTAAATGTAAAATGATTTTTTTTAAATGTATTTTGTATGTATTTTAAATATTATGTTAAATATAAATGGTCATATTAAATCATATATCTCAATATACTGTATATATATATTTCCTGAGCATTCACTCTTTATAATTTTTTACTTTACTCTTATTTAGTGAATATTTCTCAGCTAAGCTCAGCGTCACACATTCACACCTGGGCGCTGCGCCACTTGGGAGTTCAGTGCCTTGCTCATAGATTTGTACCTACAGGCACAGGGATCGAACTACCGACCTGTTGGTCACAAGCTGCTTCTCTCTACCCTTCAGGCCACAGCTGCCCCCCCTGGTCGAAGAGCCGATGATTGTCATTAGGGATGTCCGATATCATCTGCCGATATCGGCATTAAAATGTGATATCGGAAAATATCTGTATCGTTTTTTTTTTTTTTTTTTTTTACATTTCTAGAACCTTTATTTACCCAGGCAAGCAAGTAAGAACAAATTCTGATTTTATTTATTGTCAAAAGTATGCATAATGTTGTGTTAATTCCACGACAAGAGATATGTAATGTTAATTACCTGAAATTATTACAATTTTTTTATGGGGAAACCCTGCATATATCGGTATCGGTTGATATCAATATTGGAAATTAAGAGTTGGACAATATCGGTATATCGGTATCGGTAAAAAAGCCAATATCGAGCATCCCTTATTGTCATCCTTGCTTTTTGCCTCGTCTTGTTGACTTGTTGTCTTATTGTCTTATTGTTATGATTTTATACGCTGTGTGACTTTATATCCTTTTTCTTTTGCTGATCTAAACGGTGCATTTTATATAACAGCTTTCATCCATAGCACTTTACAATTCTGTTCCTCACATTTTTACCCGTTCACTCACACATCCACACGTGACACACCGACGGCGGAGGCGACCATGCAAGGTGCCAACCTGCCT
>NW_028169495.1:0-1000 GCF_963971535.1 Notolepis coatsorum | reverse complement strand
GGAGGGAGGAGGGAGGAGGGAGGGACCCGCTATTCACACACACACACATACATACAATTAGTATGTTCTTTTAGCCAAACCAAGCTGCGTAGTAGACATGTACAATATATAGTTAGAGCTCGGTAGTATTGATCGGACTTCGTATTGAATCTGAAAACGTGTATCGTTACACCTCTAGAATATATATATATATGTGTCACCAGTGTATTTATAATGTATGTGAGACACAGATGGCAGGGGAGGTTATCAGGTCAGGATGCTGGAGTAGCTGTGTAGCCGCTTGTCAGAGAAACATCCATCACCTGCATTCCAACACACCATGCGTTCCTGGCACCACCAGGGTGTATGGATTCTGTAGGTCTCCTACTTTGTGTCGGTTCTTGTGTGTGTGACGTGTGTGTGAGTGTGTGTGTGTGTGTGTGTGTATAATTCATGCATCTGGACTGTAGCTCCTATATACTCTGCTGTTGGTAATGTTACTTAATGCAGCTGTGTGTGGGTTTATCTTGATGATGCATGGGAGTGTGTGTGTGGGTTCCTATTGGGGGAGTATACATGTTGTGTCTGGGCAGGGTGTGATGTCATTCCACACAGTTTGATCCCTGTCTGTCTGAGGGGTCTGTCTGGGTTTGTTCTTCCTCACTGCTATAGACAAGCTTAAAACCTGAGTAGGCTATAGTCTTTGTAGTGGAGTATTTACGCCAACAGTATTCACATCACAGCTAGAAGTGATCCTATTTGTCGTCAGTGAATTATGCACCAAAGCTATGGAACACCCTACCTATGGGAGGCTACCTCTTCACCTTAGCCTTTTTATACACTCTGCTGTTTGGTCTCATTGCAACCAGACTGTGATTGTTGTACTGTAGATGAGAACTTTTTTATTGCACTGCACTATTGCACTATTTTACTCTGTCTATTCTATACAAATGTATGTCTATTTTATTGCACTGCTCTTATTCTGTCTATTGTTATGCTCATTCTATCTCTGCACTTCATG
>NW_028169496.1:60000-67500 GCF_963971535.1 Notolepis coatsorum | reverse complement strand
ATTGTTAGATACCCTATTCATTATTCAAATCACACTTTAATTACAATCCCCCTACAGCCTTCTATCACTACCATCAGTGGTTGTGGTAGGGGTCAGAGGTTGTGGTAGTGGTCTATAGACCCCATCTGCTGATCTAGGTTCCATTGAGGCAATAGCGGATCTACTTCTCAGTATCCTGATGTTGGGCTGATTGTTGTGGGTGACTTGACCTGAACCTCTGATTATCTTAAGGAGGTTAGTGCTACATTTAGCTACTATAATTATGAATCATATTATTATTATTATATTATTATTATTATTATTATTATTATTATTATTATTATTATTATTATTATTATTATTATTATTATTATTATTATTATTATTATTATTATTATTATTATTATTATTATTTATTATTATTATTATTATAAAAAGAATGTCCAATAGGGTTGACAAAATTATTTCCTGTGGTATCTTCAAACTAGGAATAAGTGATCACTCACTACCATATTTCATGTATCAGAAATATGTGATTATAAAAGCCTTTATGATTATGAAGCCTTTTTAACTCAATCCCCGCCAACAACGCTTATTTACGTGTTTGGCCGACAACCGTTGAACGCCAACCACGTATAATACGTTATTTGATCGTTTTTCCTTTTTCCCCCAATATTTTTATTCATTATTCATCCGGGGACCTCTGTGTTACCATAGGGAATGAGTCTGAGATCGCCAAAGTGCAATACCGGCCGCATCTAGCTAGACGGCGGTATCGAGCACCCTTTGAAACCTTGTATCTTGGCCTGTGTAATGGACAAATGTCTCCGGTCTCACTTATCCTTGTTGGGCGAATGGACGAATGGAGCCATTGTAAATTGTAAAGTTTCCATTGAAGCGCGTCAAATATCCCTGATCCATATGTTGTGGTGGGTTATGCCGTGGACCAAATGGACATCGGATGTACCAGATGGCGATCAGACAATTGGAATATTATTTTTGGAATACTCCCAATCACAGGTAAGGACTATCTGACGTAAATGTTTGCTTGATCGTGCAATGCTTTTATACCGATCGGGCTGATAAGCGTTTTTAGTGTTCAATACGAATGCCGTTAATGCCAATCAAATAATCAGAAACGACCCCCCCCCCCCCCTTCCATGCATTCATGATGGAACATAATACCTATGATATAGATTTAGGAATAATAGCGTGTACAGGCAAGAAACGGCAACGTTTATAGTAGAATTGACGTATAAGCCTATTACTCAGCCTTTCGGGAATTACCCCAGACCACGCTATAACGATACTTATATTCACCACGGTATAACACGGGAACGTATGGATGGAAAAATTCATTATTTTTCACATGTTGAACGATAGATATGTGATGTCAAATGGGCCATAGTATTGTATCCATAGCTATAATATAGAATATAGTTATAGCTCTACAAACAAGGTGACGCACTCCTATCTTTTAAAGCGTGGCAGTGCTAGAACAGCTAATTCCCGGCGGTCAATGAGTTAACTGACGTTTTCTATACACTATGCAACTGAGATTCCATACTTTTTCCACAAAAACCTTTCTTTCAGTTATTGATAAACATGCGCCCTGCTGTTCACAAGTGGATATGGACCACTAGCCTAGCTCAAAAGTGGTAGATGTGTTTTTGGCCAACAGCTTTAGTAGGCTAGTGGTCCATATCCGCTTCCATTCATTTGTGCTAAGCTAGGATAGCTTGCAGCCAGGTAGCTTTCTACTGAACACACTGAGAGGACATTGGTATCTATCTTCCTGTCTGACTCTGGAGAAGACGGTAAGCACATCACGGTGCCACAATCTGCCACCAATCTGCCCCCAGATCTGACCTTTTATTCTCTATTTTCTTCACCTCCCTATTGATGTTCAAAAACGTTGCTTACCTTTCAGTTCTAAACCAATGCCTCAGAGAGATAATAATAATAATAATAATAATAATAATAATAATAATAATAATAATAATAATAATAATAATAATAATAATAATAATAATAATAATAATAATAATAATAATAATAATAATAATAATAATAATAATAATAATAATAATAATAATAATAATAATAATAATAATAATAATAATAATAATAATAATAATAATAATAATAATAATAATAATAATAATAATAATAATAATAATAATAATAATAATAATAATAATAATAATAATAATAATAATAATAATAATAATAATAATAATAATAATAATAATAATAATAATAATAATTATTATATATAATAATAATAATAATAATAATAATAATAATAATAATAATAATAATAATAATAATAATAATAATAATAATAATAATAATAATAATAATAATAATAATAATAATAATAATAATAATAATAATAATAATAATAATAATAATAATAACTTAGTTTTGTATAGCGCCTTTCATGAAGAGCTGAAGTGTCCGTGGATCGCAGGGACCGTGACTGAGTGTGGGGGTGGAGGAGGTCAGTGAGGTACTGAGGTGCCAGAGCATGGATGGACTTGTAAGTGAGGAGGAGGGTTTTGTAGGTGATGCGGGATTTGATGGGGAGCCAGTGAAGGTGGATGAGGGTGGGGGTGATGTTCTGCCAGGGTTTGGTGCGGGTTAGAACCCTGGCAGCTGAGTTTTGAACATATTGGAGCCTGTCCAGGGTTTAGCTTGGAACCCCGGACAGGACCCCATTACAGTAGTCCAGGCGGGAGGTGACGAAGGCATGGATGAGGGTCTCTGCTGTGGAGTCGGAAAGTGATGGTTGGAGCCTGGAGATGTTTCTGAGGTGATAGAAGGCTTATTTGGTGACAGAACTGACGTGGGCTTGGTAGGAAAGGGTGGAGTCCAGGATGACGCCCAGGTTGCAGAGCTTTGGGGAAGGGCTGATGGAGCAGTCGTCTATGTCGAGGGTGTGATCCCCAACCTTCCGGAGCAGGGTCTTGGGTGCCACAACCATGAGCTCAGTTTTATTGTTGTTCAGTTTGAGGAAGTTAGATGACATCCAGGTTTTTATTTTGTGGATGTTGCTTACTGTACCTTTCAACATTCAGATGTTAAAAGCCTGTCAGACAAGCGGTGTGAGAATGAAGACATTTTAATGTCAATTCAGTGTTTGAGGCCCAGCATGGAGACAAGGATAAACGCTGCTCTCTGAATCAGATATGTTCAGAATGTTGAACACTTAGCCGTGTGTCCTACTTACCAACCAGCTCAACCTTTCTCAGCACGTCCATGCTGTTCTTTATACTTGATACCTGCAGCTCTGGCTAGTTAGCCACAAAACAAAATGTGAAAAAATAGGGCCACTCTTCAGTCTGTACAACAAGCCCTGCCTGTGTGATCTTTCCAGTGGGCCCATTAACTTTACATTTGTTTTTGTGGCTAACTAAGGAGGAGCTTGGTATCCAGTATGAAGCACAGTATGGATTGTGCTGAGAAAGGACTCTACCCTTCGACAACATCATTGATGATTAGGAAATAAGTGTCCAAAGTTCAATGGTCTGTTGTTTGTTTGTTGGTTTATGTATTCATTTATGTATTTATTAATGCATTTATTTATACATTTTGTTCCCTTAATAAGACCCTTTGTTGTAGTCAAACTAATATTTTGGTCATAATTCCCAATCAACACACAGCTGAAGAAGCCATATTTGAACTACACCCATCAATATACAGATTTGGCCTTAATCAGAAACGTTGAAGTAGCTCTGATGGTGTCAATAGCACCATCCAAAAAGCAGTGCAGAATCCACAAAAGCCTGTCCACGGGGCTCTGTGACTTCGGCAGGGAGGACGTCTAAGCGGTTTCTCTCTCTGTTTCTCAACTCTCAATGGACACACATCAAATCTTTCAAATCATCCGATGTGCTGTCTAGGCAGGAGACAGATAGCCAGCTGGAAATACCTTAATACCCTTTTTCCAACCTTTGTAACTATCCACCTATCCATCCATCCCCTCTATCCTTCTCCAGTGTGGCTGGAGAAGGATAGACAGACAACACACATGCAGTGGGGAACAGACAGATATAGAAGGAGAGAGAGAGAGAAACACAAAATGCAAAGAGACACAGACAGAAGACAAACAGAGAGACAGAGAATAAAGGATGAAAGACAGAACGGTGAGAGACAGGCAGAAAGAGACACACACAGAGACACTCCACGTGCAGAGAGAGAAAGAGCGAGATGGACAGACACAGAGAGACAACATAGATGTAGAAAGACAGAATAGATGGAGGAGGAACATGCAGAGGGAGAGAGATACAGACAGACAGATGGACAGGTGACCATTCAGAGAGACAGAAAGACAGAGGGACAGGTGACCATTGAGAGAGACAGACAGACACACAGGCCGAGACAGACACTTCACATGCAGATAGAGACAGACAAGAGGACAGGCCCAGAGACTAGAGCCATATGAAATCCGTGATCACGGAATCGCGGACGGAATCGCGGAATTGAGCAATAAAAATGGAATCAACTGTAAAAAAAAATAAAATAATCTTTTTTTAATGTTGTGGGACTTGTACAGCACTTTGTTCAACTTTGTCAGTGCTGTAAAGTTTAAACCTTTTTAAATCTTAGACAAACAAAACACTTTGCTTTCATGAAATATTGTAAGCCGTCATTTGAGGCTTTATAAAAGCAGCACAATGAACACAAATCTGTCAGTGCCGAGTCCGACCTCATCTTAAATAACAAACAGCATTGCTTGTTGTAATTAACAAAGAGAGGCAGAGTTGATTTTGCAAAAAAATATATATATCATTTATATTTTTTAATAATCAAAATTTATTTTCATATTCGAATCCCATGCCCATCGAACGAAGCTTCGAAGTATTTAAGACAGCCCTATTAAATGGACTGTTATATCTTATTAAATTGTGGACATTTATTCATTCCCACTTATTAGACACTATTTCCGATGGTAAAATGAGCGTACAAAGCAAAATACAGAATTCTGAAATATTAAAACGGAAAAAACGGAATTTGGAAAACATTTTTATGGAATTTGGAAAAAAATTAAACGGATTTCATATGGCTCTACCAGAGACACATGCATAGAGGAGGCGTCGATGAGGAGGAGGAAGAGGACGCCTCGTCACCACAATAAATTAGGCCCGGCCATCAGCCGACGGACATGCTGTTATGATGCACAAGCTCCGCAGCGGTAAGTGGTTCTAAAAACCAATGGCTGTGTAATGCTCGTTAACGTGGCCATTATGGTGTCGACGATGGTGCTTTGCGCTGCGAGGGGTGTTATTTAGAGCTAATGAGCATGCGAGTGTCATTATGGAGTTAGACGCTCCTCACACAGCTCAGTGCCCGCTGGACCGGGGGCGGGAGCGTCACCCCGCGCACCTGTCGACACGGAGGAATAGATCGACGTGGTTAAAAGAGGTGGTCTGTGACAAACCGTGTATCTACATGGACAGAAACTAGCTGGTTGATGTGACCTTCACACGGGAGAGATTCTCACTTGTCATAATAGCGTAACTTTCCGCCGTTCCTTTTTCTAGAGACTGGGGAGGTGTTTTACTGTAACTTTCTGCTTTAATGCTCAGTACTCTTCCTTGTCGGTGAGCAATAGAAACCACTTATATCAATTAGACTAGATTAGATTAGATTAAAATGTATTGTCATCATTATACAGCACAAGTACAGTACAACTAAAAAAAGTTTGGCATCCAACCAGAGTGCAAATGTAACAGTAAAGTGCAACAGCAATATACAATGTACAGGTGGTTAAACTGGGTACAAAATATACAAATCAGTACTACTGAGTGTAGTGCTAATCAGATATATGTACAGAGTTGTATTATATAAATAGAGACAGTATTACTACCACTGAACTACTACTACTACTACTACTACTACTACTACTACTACTACTACTACTACTACTACTACTACTACTACTACTACTACTACTACTAATACTACTAGTCTACTACTAAGAGTCGACATGTCCAATAAGATTGCTGGGCAACAGCAGAACTTCTCTACATTGATCTACAGTAGGAGTCCCAAGTGGTGAGGAAAGGATGCAACATCTATCTCTCTCTATTTAGTGTGTATGAGCTATAGGACGGTATCTAGGGTGCCACTGCCCCAGACCGACTAGGCTTATTGCTTATTGCTACCAGTATTACATTGCTGACGGTTGAGCCCTTGTGTGTATGTTGAGCTTGATCCGTCTATTATGTTGTGTTGTTTTTTGTTGTAAATGGTGCATTTATATAACAGCTTTTATCCAAAGCGCTTTACAATTGTGTTCCTCACATTCACCCATTCACTCACACACCGACGGCGGAGGAAATCATGCAAGGTGCCAACCTGCTTATCTGGAGCAATTAGGAGTTAACTGTCTTGCTCAAGGACACTTCGACATGATGAGCGGGAATCGAACCGGGAACCTTCTGATTCCCAGACAACCGCTCTACCTCCTGAGCCAATGTTGGCCCAGGTTAGTGTTGGGTCTGTTGCAATCATTATTGTAATTTATCTGACACTTGCATGGCACAATAATTATTTCCTATAGGACTAACAAAGAATGAATCAATCAATCAACTTGCAAGGCAGAGGGCTACGTGACTGCTCTCACGAAAAGGGGGACCAATCAGAACATACCCAGCACACTCTGGAATATTGAGTCCTGCATTTCTCTATATCCTCCATTTAACTATTATCCTCTTTTGTGCCCAGTCTCTATAAGCAAGGACCACATGAAAAGCTCTTTGGTGCTCAGTCTCTATAAGAAAGGAACAGTTGAAGAGCTCTTTGGTGCTCAGTCTTTATAAGAAAAGAACACTTGAAGAGCTCTTTCAACATAATTGTTTTAAAGGTAATCACTTTTATGACCACCGATGATTTGTACTTAATGTGAATTGGTTTGATGGGATCTAGAAATAACACGTTGGTGGTAGGAACAGGTGCAACAGCATGGGAGGGACCATGTACCTTACCACCTACCTACTGTACAACTGTCTCATTAAAACACACACAAGAATTACATATGGTGACCTTTCCGCAGAAAGTAGGCTACCATATATAATGTATGCATTTCCCATCATTTACACTGCATCTATTATCATATTAAACAAGGAATATGTATTCAAAATGCTTTCCCATTTTCAATGTGTCACTCAAACTTCAGTTGAGGGCAAATGTCTAGACAGTGAGCCTGGCTTCTATTAGGCGCTCAGGTTAGGTGACAGGGGCCCCGGCGCAGGCTCTTGTCTCTCCTCCTGGGCTGGTCTGTCGAGGTGTCTCTGCAGATGCCTACAGCCGTGTCTCTCCTCCCACCGATCACAATGTGTCAATCTAGCACACACACCTGACAAATGTCAATCATTGAAACACATTGTGTGTATATATAGACTCAAGGCATCTCGATTATCTTCCCTGTGTGCACGAGCGTGTGCCCTTTGTTGGTGTTCACCCCCAACAACACCAACACAGCTACGGTTAATGCCTTCATTCCTATGCAATCTC
>NW_028169496.1:0-55000 GCF_963971535.1 Notolepis coatsorum | reverse complement strand
TTTTTCTCAAAGACATGAGTCACGATCGCAGCGTGGCGTCCACTGTTGATACTGTCACACTGCCGGCTTTGTTTCCGCTCTTTTATTGGATGGAAGGTATTTTTCAAAGTCTGACATTTATCGTCTGAGCCGTTGATAAACGGACTGACAGCACGTGACACAGAGCCATGAGCTTTACGTGACTTTTGAGTCTGTAAAAGGTCTGTAACGGTTGTAAACATTGGAGTAAAACAGAGACATGAGCTTTACGTGACTTTTGAGTCTGTAAAAGGTCTGTAACGGTTGTAAACATTGGAGTAAAACAGAGACATGAGCTTTACGTGACTTTTGAGTCTGTAAAAGGTCTGTAACGGTTGTAAACATTGGAGTAAAACAGACACATATTTTGAGGTACAGTGTTTTAATGAAGTGTCACAGTATGGAAGTTGCTGAATCACTTAATTAAGAGACGTAACACACTATAAGCCAGATATAAGAGTGTCTATGGGCAAATACATTTATTAGAACCAGTCATAGCTCTAAGCCTTGCCAGAAGACAAGGCTGTGATGAGGGATTCAGAGGCAGTGAATGCATGCAGGTTCAATGTGAGGAGGCGATCGGAGCAAAAGGGATGTGGCTTCATGCTAGGCAGCACTAACTGAGGCCAAGAGAGATTAGCTTGAGTTGAAACATTTTCACCTTGATCGAGAAATTCACATGCCGCAATTCTTTGTAGCACATAAAGTATTGATTAGGTAACGGTTCAAAGTAGTCCAGATTTTGTAAATGTCAGGTTTGCTACAGATGAGATCAGCCGTCTTCACAACAGTTTTGCTCGTCTATTTGTCAAGCAGTCAAGCTGTAAAACTCATCTGAGTAGAGCTGCAGGTCTGACGTTGCGTTCTGTCGGAACGTACACAGTTAAAGGGACGGCTCTGATTTTTTTTAACTGAATCGTATTGATCCCATGTCACATCAATGAAAATCTCCCCTACATACTGTTATGGTTTGTAACCGACCCCAATCGCACAACACAAGACAGGTATGATGGTTTGCCAAGAAACAGATATTTATTGAGAGACAGGGAAAAAGGGCACTGTCCCTTTAAGGGAGAACACAAATACAGGAATATAACAAGAGGGGAAAAACTAGGTGCCTTTAAGAGGCGGGCAGGAAAAGGGAACACTAAGGGAAGGTTAATGAACGCTAGGGGAAACATTAAAGGAACGCTAGGGGAAGTCGGGACAAGGAGAGCTAGGGAACAGGAGAACTGGGGACTAGGAGAACTAGGGACAAGGAACTAGGTGGAACTAGAAGGGGAGAACTTGGGACCAGGAACTAGGTGGAACTAGAAAGGGGAGAACTAGGGACAGAGGGGACTGAGGCCCGCGGAGGCGGGCTGGGGAAACAGGGAGGAAATGGGGACAGAGACCCGCGGAGGCGGGCTGGGGACAGGGAGGAACTGGGGACTGGTGGGAAAACATCTGGGCCGCTCTGCAGAACAGAGGAGAGGGTTAATATTCAAAAGGGAACAAACAGAGCAGATGCAGAACAGTCCAAATAAACAAAGTAAACAAAGTAATAATATCTTCGTGTGACAAACACACAGGGGGAGATGTAATGTCCAAAAATACTATCTAAGTGAGAACAAAAACAGAGTGGGAGATGAAATGTCCAAACTACTAACTAAGTGAGAACTAAAGGAGGCAATACGCTGGGTGAGTGACATCACAATCAAAACTCACCCAGGCGTATGCGTAATGGTACAGGAACAGCAGCGAGACGGGGGCAAGAGGCATTACGCTGGATGAGTGACATCACAATCAAAACTCACCCAGGCGTATGCGTAATGGTACAGGAAACAGCAGCGGGAACGGGGGCAAGAGGCATTACGCTGGATGAGTGACATCACAATCAAAACTCACCCAGGCGTATGCGTAATGGTAAAGGAAACAGCAGCGGGAACGGGGGCAAGAGGCATTACGCTGGGTGAGTGACATCACAATCAAAACTCACCCAGGCGTATGCGTAATGGTACAGGGACAGCAGCGGGAACGGGGGCAAGAGGCATTACGCTGGGTGAGTGACATCACAATCAAAACTCACCCAGGCGTATGCGTAATGGTACAGGGACAGCAGCGGGGCGAGGGCATCGCCACCGGGTGGCTGGCTGTCCGAGCCGAGGGACAGAGTGCTGGAACAGTGGCGGTGGCGAGGGTGTCGTCCACCGGGTAGCCGACTGTCGGAGCCGAGGAACAGAGTGCTGGAACAGTGGCGGTGGCGAGGGTGTCGTCCACCGGGTAGCCGCTGTCGGAGCCGAGGAACAGAGTGCTGGAACAGTGGCGGTGGCGAGGGTGTCGTCCACCGGGTAGCCGCTGTCGGAGCCGAGGAACAGAGTGCTGGAACAGTGGCGGTGGCGAGGGTGTCGTCCACCGGGTAGCCGCTGTCGGAGCCGAGGAACAGAGTGGCGCGCCACACCTTGGTGTGCACGTCGGAACCGAGAGACGCATCGGGGTGCGTCTGCGAGGAGGAGTGTGCCAAGCACAAGGATCTTTGGAAGATGCGCGTTGCGCGCTGGAGACTGGAGAGCGTGCCAAGCCCTTGAAGATGCGCGTTGCGCGCTGGAGACTGGAGAGCGTGCCAAGCCCTTGAAGATGCGCGTTGCGCGCTGGAGACTGGAGAGCGTGCCAAGCCCTTGAAGATGCGCGTTGCGCGCTGGTGACTGGAGAGCGTGCCAAGCCCTTGCAGATGCGCGTTGCGCGCTGGTGACTGGAGAGCGTGCCAAGCCCGAGGGTCCGGAAGAAGCGCGTTGGTCTAGATGTGCGTCAGGACGAACAGCTGCGCTGGGGTCTGCAGTGGAACGCTGGGGTGCCTCCCGTGGAAGTTACAGGGAGCGCAGAACAGTCTCCTCCACAGGCTACGGCGACAGCAGACGAAGGCTGGAGCAAAACATCTCAAGGCTGGAGAAATCCATATACAGCATTGGTAGACCAGAGGATCTCCCGAAAGAGTCTAGATGTTAGAGAATATGACTCAGCATGAATACAACACGACCCCACGCCGAAACGAGGGGAAGCGCCCTGGTATTTAAAGCCCACAGGGGAACTAATTAGCCTGCCACCACAGGTGCGAGAGGTAATTGATAATCGAACAGGTGTGGCCACTGAGAGTAAAGAACGAGAGGGTGGGGGCTAGAGAGAGTGAGTAGGGAATTCCTAACAGTAGGCTTAAAGAAGACAGAGAAAGTTGGTGAGCAGCGGACAAAACCTCACAGTACCCCCCCCTCAACGGGAGCCACCTGGCGACCCAAAACAAATACAGACAGAGTGGCAGGGGGCAAAACAAGACAAAAACAAAAGGTACTGGCCAAGCCAGCAGGGGAAGCCACCACAAGAGTGGGGCTAGCAAAAGAAACAGGGTCGCCGAGGGGTAACTAGGGTAGCAGAGGGGCAACAGGAGGAACTGGCCTAGAGGAAACCGGGCCTAGAGGAACCGGGTCAGGAGGAACTGGGTCCAGAGAACTAGTCTAGAGGAACTGGTCTAGAGAACTGGCCTAGAGAAACTGAGGGGCAAGCAGGGTAGCTAAGGGGTAACCATGGTAGCACCGGGAAAGGGCTAGCAGAGGGAAAGTTAGCTGCCAGGGCACTGATAGCTACAGGGTCTATGCTAGCTGTACTGCTACATCAACATAGAGGCTGCGCTAGCTGCCGAGCTAGGCTAGCAGGGGGAAAGGGTAGCTGCCAAGGCACTGATAGCTACAGGGCCTATGCCAGCTGTACTGCTACATTAACATAGAGGCTGCGCTAGCTGCCGGAGCTAGGCTGGCAGACAGGGCTGGACCAGCATGAGAGAACAAGCTAGCTGGAAGGACAGTCCTAGCTGTGTGAGATAAACTGACCTTGCTAGCTGAAAGGGCAGTCCTAGCAGTGGGAATACTGACCTTGCCAGCTGAAAGGGCAGTCCTAGCAGTGGGATAAACTGACCTTGCTAGCTGAAAAGGCAGTCCTAGCAGTGGGAGCAAACTGACCATGCTAGCTGAAGGGGCAGTCCTAGCAGTGGGAGAGAAACTGACCTTGCTAGCTGAAAGGGCAGTCCTAGCAGTGGGAGATAAACTGACCTTGCTAGCTGAAAGGGCAGTCCTAGCAGTGGGGATAAACTGACCATGCTAGCTGAAAGGGCAGTCCTAGCAGTGGGGATAAAACTGACCTTGCTAGCTGAAAGGGCAGTCCTAGCAGTGGGAGATAAACTGACCTTGCTAGCTGAAAGGGCAGTCCTAGCAGTGGGGAAACTACACAAAAAAAAGTGGAGGCCATGCAGAGGGACCGGGTTAGCTGCTTGGGCCTGGCTAGCTACAGGGCCTATGCCAGCTGCAAGGCTGCAATAACATAGAGGCTGTGCTAACAGCCGGGGCCAAGCTAGCAGACCGGGGCCATGCAGAGGGAATTGGGTTAGCTGCCTGGCATGGCTAGCTACAGGGCCCATGCCAGCAGCAAGGGCTGCATAAAACATAGAGGCTGTGCTAGCAGCCGGGGCTAAGCTAGCAGACTGGGGCTCTGCTGAGGGACTGGGTTAGCTGCCAGGGCAAGGCTAGCTACAGGGCCCATGCTGGTAGTAGAGGCCTAACAAGCTGCAGGGGGGTCAAACAGGGCTAACAGGGAAGCCAACAGGGCTAACAGGGGAGCTAACAGGCTAACAGGGGAGCTAAACTGGGCTAACAGGGAAGCCAACAGGGCTAACAGGGGAGCTAACAGGGGAGCTAGAGGGGAACTAGAGGGAACAAGAGAAAAAAAAAAGGCAAACTCAACATACACCGTCTGTGCTGGCTGGGGTCGTCGATTTGGTGGGGTCGTACTGTTATGGTTTGTAACCGACCCCAATCGCACAACACAAGACAGGTATGATGGTTTGCCAAGAAACAGATATTTATTGAGAGACAGGGAAAAAGGGCACTGTCCCTTTAAGGGAGAACACAAATACAGGAATATAACAAGAGGGGAAAAACTAGGTGCCTTTAAGAGGCGGGCAGGAAAAGGGAACACTAAGGGAAGGTTAATGAACGCTAGGGGAAACATTAAAGGAACGCTAGGGGAAGTCGGGACAAGGAGAGCTAGGGAACAGGAGAACTGGGGACTAGGAGAACTAGGGACAAGGAACTAGGTGGAACTAGAAGGGGAGAACTTGGGACCAGGAACTAGGTGGAACTAGAAAGGGGAGAACTAGGGACAGAGGGGACTGAGGCCCGCGGAGGCGGGCTGGGGAAACAGGGAGGAAATGGGGACAGAGACCCGCGGAGGCGGGCTGGGGACAGGGAGGAACTGGGGACTGGTGGGAAAACATCTGGGCCGCTCTGCAGAACAGAGGAGAGGGTTAATATTCAAAAGGGAACAAACAGAGCAGATGCAGAACAGTCCAAATAAACAAAGTAAACAAAGTAATAATATCTTCGTGTGACAAACACACAGGGGGAGATGTAATGTCCAAAAATACTATCTAAGTGAGAACAAAAACAGAGTGGGAGATGAAATGTCCAAACTACTAACTAAGTGAGAACTAAAGGAGGCAATACGCTGGGTGAGTGACATCACAATCAAAACTCACCCAGGCGTATGCGTAATGGTACAGGAACAGCAGCGAGACGGGGGCAAGAGGCATTACGCTGGATGAGTGACATCACAATCAAAACTCACCCAGGCGTATGCGTAATGGTACAGGAAACAGCAGCGGGAACGGGGGCAAGAGGCATTACGCTGGATGAGTGACATCACAATCAAAACTCACCCAGGCGTATGCGTAATGGTAAAGGAAACAGCAGCGGGAACGGGGGCAAGAGGCATTACGCTGGGTGAGTGACATCACAATCAAAACTCACCCAGGCGTATGCGTAATGGTACAGGGACAGCAGCGGGAACGGGGGCAAGAGGCATTACGCTGGGTGAGTGACATCACAATCAAAACTCACCCAGGCGTATGCGTAATGGTACAGGGACAGCAGCGGGGCGAGGGCATCGCCACCGGGTGGCTGGCTGTCCGAGCCGAGGGACAGAGTGCTGGAACAGTGGCGGTGGCGAGGGTGTCGTCCACCGGGTAGCCGACTGTCGGAGCCGAGGAACAGAGTGCTGGAACAGTGGCGGTGGCGAGGGTGTCGTCCACCGGGTAGCCGCTGTCGGAGCCGAGGAACAGAGTGCTGGAACAGTGGCGGTGGCGAGGGTGTCGTCCACCGGGTAGCCGCTGTCGGAGCCGAGGAACAGAGTGCTGGAACAGTGGCGGTGGCGAGGGTGTCGTCCACCGGGTAGCCGCTGTCGGAGCCGAGGAACAGAGTGGCGCGCCACACCTTGGTGTGCACGTCGGAACCGAGAGACGCATCGGGGTGCGTCTGCGAGGAGGAGTGTGCCAAGCACAAGGATCTTTGGAAGATGCGCGTTGCGCGCTGGAGACTGGAGAGCGTGCCAAGCCCTTGAAGATGCGCGTTGCGCGCTGGAGACTGGAGAGCGTGCCAAGCCCTTGAAGATGCGCGTTGCGCGCTGGAGACTGGAGAGCGTGCCAAGCCCTTGAAGATGCGCGTTGCGCGCTGGTGACTGGAGAGCGTGCCAAGCCCTTGCAGATGCGCGTTGCGCGCTGGTGACTGGAGAGCGTGCCAAGCCCGAGGGTCCGGAAGAAGCGCGTTGGTCTAGATGTGCGTCAGGACGAACAGCTGCGCTGGGGTCTGCAGTGGAACGCTGGGGTGCCTCCCGTGGAAGTTACAGGGAGCGCAGAACAGTCTCCTCCACAGGCTACGGCGACAGCAGACGAAGGCTGGAGCAAAACATCTCAAGGCTGGAGAAATCCATATACAGCATTGGTAGACCAGAGGATCTCCCGAAAGAGTCTAGATGTTAGAGAATATGACTCAGCATGAATACAACACGACCCCACGCCGAAACGAGGGGAAGCGCCCTGGTATTTAAAGCCCACAGGGGAACTAATTAGCCTGCCACCACAGGTGCGAGAGGTAATTGATAATCGAACAGGTGTGGCCACTGAGAGTAAAGAACGAGAGGGTGGGGGCTAGAGAGAGTGAGTAGGGAATTCCTAACAGTAGGCTTAAAGAAGACAGAGAAAGTTGGTGAGCAGCGGACAAAACCTCACACATACAGGGTTGGGTGACATTTCAAACATCTCTGTAAAACATCTCTGCTCTATAACCGCTGCTACATTGTATTTTCCCATAACATATTGAATAAATAATATTTTATTAATTGTTCCCTCCATCTTTTTGAATCTACTTTACAAATATGAACTGAACATTTGTTGAAAAAATATTTTACAAATTGAATTCATGAATTTACTGATGGCCAATGCCAACAATGATGAACGCACCGCACCGTTGAACACATACAGGTATGACTTCCTTCCGCAGAAAAGATAGTCGGTTTACTTTCCTGATAACTATATCATTGCATAGCTCATAAAGGTTCAGACAAGCTTAATGTTTGGTTATTCATGAAACAATTTCTACATACAATTCAAAGTTATTGCCACATTTTCCTACAAACTAATTTGGTGGTGGAGGTCTATGATGTCTTGGGCAGAGCTTATGATGTGGAGCAACACAGACAATATTAATGACTACACTGAAACAGTGCTAGACTTTGTTTGTACTTTGGTAGAAGAAACAATCCCCTCTACCACAATTAGAGTTTACCCAAACCAAAAGCCCTGGGTAGACAAATCCGTCCGTGAGGCTCTGAAAACGCGCACCTCAGCATACAACGCTGGGCTTGTGACAGGCAACATGAATGAACACAAGGCGGCGAGATACAACGTAAGGAGGACAGTAATAGAGGCAAAACGGCGCTACAGGGATAAAATTGAACTTCAGTATGAACAGGCTGACTCTAGACTATGTAGCAGGGCCTCAGAACGATGACAGACTACAAAGGCACCTCCCTCAAGCTGAACAGTGACATCTCATTGGCAAATTATCTCAATACTTTCTATGCGAGGTTTGAGGCTGTGAATAACAACACCAACCCACAAACCACTGCAATGGAGGGGGGGCCACTGCCGATGGAGACTCAGGCAGAGGTTACACCTTTCGTATCATCTTCGTATTGTTTTCTTATGCGTATCGCCGCGACGTCGTGCGCCTGAGTCACACTTTCGTTTTTTTTTCGTTTTTGTCAGCCAAGCACACTGATGTAGTACACTGCCAAAGCAGTAGGTGGCAGTAGGTGGCAAACATGAAGGCAATTTCAACCAATCAGAACGAATGTGCCAATACACTTCCTGGTGGAAGCTCCAGCAAAGAAATGTCAATAAGGCAGGCGCCTATGCCGCGCCACCATCTTGCTTGCTCACTCAATGCAGCAATTCTTTTTTCAGCAAAGCCTAATAAAAGTGCAATAAACAAAACGGATACATTCACTGTGTGTTCTGCCTGTCATTTGTTGATGAAACAAAACTAACATCAACACAAGTGACCACCAAGAGCAGATAGTTTAGTCTAAAAACGATCGGTAGCATTGTTAGCTGCATGCTAACGTCAATGGAGTATGCCATTATAACAATAGCATTGTGGCTAGAAGCTAACGTTAGCTCACGCTACTTAGCCAGCACGAAACTGATGATATCGCGAGCTATCAGTAGTTAGATAACATTAGAGACAACGCTGTGTGTATTAAACAAAGGTGAATAGATGACTGGGCCATTTTGTTTAATGCTTGTTAAGTTGAAAGAGGAACTCTGAGCTAACAGGGTCTGAATCCTGATAGCTCATGTTAGCCAGCTGCTTATGCAATCGGTAATGCTAGCAGAATGAATGGATGTAAACTTTATTTAACATATTGCATATGGGTACAATACAATACGGCTCAATACAAACAATTGTTAAGGGAATGCAGACTGTTGTAGCTTGGACTGGGGTCCTTATAACAATAACTTGACAACACATGGTAGCTGAAGCTATTCGGGACGAGCTCTGTCCCAAACACACACACTGTTGTCACCGGAAGGGCACGCAGATGGTATCTACTGCGCATGGGCGTTTTCGCCACAACGGCTAGCTGACTACACGCTGTTGTCGACTCGTTTTTTTTGCGTATCTCCAAACGCAAACACAATTTTGCGTTTCAGCCGTATCCACAAAAAAACGCCAAAAAACGCGTTTCTGTGTAGATAGGACATGATACGTCGTCAAAAACGTATAAAAAAACGCCAGGAATACACTAGTCTAACCTCAGCCTCAGTGTTCAGGATAACAGAACATGAGGTGAGGAGGACCTTTAAGAAAGTGAATATCAGGAAGGCAGTAGGACCGGACGGTATCCCCGGCCGCGTCCTAAAAGTCTGTGCCGACCAACTGGCCCCGGTATTCACTGACATATTTAACCTGTCGCTAGAACAGGCTGTCCTCCCCACCTGTCTGAAGAAGTCCACCATTATCCCTTTACCCAAAAAATCCAAGCCTGCTTGCCTCAACGGCTAGTGAAGGGTGCGGCTGGGGGGCGTAGCGGAGATTGCGCTCCTACGGGTCGGTTGGGTGACGCCTGCACAGCAGAGACAGGAAGTATCGGGGGCAGTGTGAGCCTCCCACGCGTTACTCCTCGCTACTGAGAGTCCGCGCTGCCTCCTCGTGTACCGGAGGGGACACGTGATGCAAGGCTTCTATCCTCACTACAGCCGACCAATGGGAGGCATAGTCTAGCAACGTTCAAGACAGGGGAGGGGAGAATTGGCAATACGAAATTGGGATGGGAGAAAAAATTGAAAAACAAGGAGAAAAAGTGGATAAAAAAAAGAGAAGCTAGTGAAGGGTTACATCTGTTCCTCCCTCCCCATCAACCTGGACCCCCTGCAATTTGCATATCGCCCCAACAGGTCCAGGGAGGACGCCATAGCCCATGTGCTGCACACAGCAGCATCACACCTGGACAAGAGGCAGGGCAACTATGTGAGAATGCTATTCATCGATTACAGCTCAGCATTCAATACCATAGTCCCCTCCAAACTCATAGCCAAGCTCAGGGACCTGGGCTTGAACTATGACCTCTGCCAGTGGGTCTTGGACTTCCTGACGGGCAGACCCCAGGTGGGTAGAGCAGGTAACTGCACCTCCTCATCCATCACTCTCAACATAAGGGCCCCCCAGGGCTGTGTTCTGAGTCCCCTCCTCTACTCCCTGTACACACACGATTGTGTGGCACAGCAGAACAACAACACAATCATCAAATTTGCTGACGACACAGTAGTGGTGGGCCTGACGAGAGGGCCTACCTGGAAGAGGTAGAGGTTCTGGTGGGATGGTGTCAGGAGAACAGCCTCTCCCTGAACGTCAGCAAAACAAAAGAGATGATTGTGGACTTTAGGAGGTCGGGGGTCAGGGACTACAGCCCCCTCAGCATCGATGGGGCACTGGTTGAGAGAGTGAACAGTTTTAAGTACCTTGGAGTCCACATATCCGAGGACTTGACATGGACCACACACATTGACAGTGTTGTGAAGAAGGCACGACACCGCCTCTACTTCCTTAGGCGCCTAAGGAAGTTCCAAGTCAGTCAGAAGATCCTTAAGAACTTCTACTCATGCACAATAGAGAGCATCCTGACTGGCAATATCACCTCCTGGTTTGGGAATAGCACCGCACAAGACCGTAGCAGACTGCAAAGAGTGGCCCGTTCAGCCGAACGCACAATTGGAGGTGGGCTTCCCACTCGCCAAGACATTTACAACAAGCATTGTAAGAATAAGGCCATGAGAATAATAAAAGACTCTAGCCACCCAAACAACAGCCTCTTTGAACTGCTGCGGTCAGGCAAGAAATACCTCTCATGGCAAGCACAGAGAGACTCAGAAAGAGCTTCTATCCCCAGGCCATCAGGATGCTCAATGACAATTAACACAATGTAACAAACCATCAAACACACTCACACCCACTTTAAATGGACAACTCACTGTAGCACCCTACACACTTTAGACACTAACACACTTTATATTTATATATTATATTATTGGCAACTCATTGCACATAGCCAAGCCTTGCACCTTACCTTACCACCACAAGGTGGCACCACAAGCTACCTCATCCCATTTACCTCATCCCATTTATATTGTATTGTAACTACTCTGCATTGTATATTGTGCATATGTATATTGAAAATGTTTGTCTGGTTTACACTTGCAAAAATACAATGAGGGGGCTTGATCAACCGTAGTAGATTTGTAGACATAGTACACAACGTATATTCTATCTATACAAACTATACAATACAAGGTAAAAAAACAGTGGATAAATAACAAAAGAAATTATTCTACAATGTAAATAGCAGCAGTGTGTGTGTAGTAAGTGTGCTTGTGTGGTGTGTAAGTCACTTAACACATTGGGCACCAAAGACGAGTTAACTAGTTTTTGGCCGCCATGCGTTGAGCGCCAAAGACGAGTAAACTCGTGTTTAGATCCTTTGATATTTTTCCTCTGATCCCTGTTCTAAATCATCATCCGGATCATTCTAGCCGTCCCTATGTCGTTTGTATATGTTTGAATTGCAATGCCGATTGACTATCACCAGGTGGCAGTATCGTCTGTGTCTGAACTGGAATGGCTTGGTGTTGATACACGGCCTCCTTTTTTTTCTTGGTAGGGGCCCCTCCTCCTGCTTGAACATACATTCACATTGATTGCCTCGAAATTCCGTTGCCTAATCGTATTTTACCATCGAAACGTAAAGACATATACACTGGTAATCGTGATGGCGATGCGATCACTTGGAATTTTTCTTTTTGGAATACCTTCTGGCTAAGGTAAGGTATATTCTATGTCTATTTTACCGAATCTGAAACGTGTTTTTCTAACGATCACAGTTCTGTGTTTCACCGGAGGTAAAACATGCTCGGCAAACACGATCACAGTTTTGAGTTAAAACTAGGGATGTCCGATATTATCGGCCTACCGATATTGGCATAAAAATGTGATATCGAAAAATATCGGTATCGGTTTTCATTTTTTATTTAATTCTTTTTAATAATTACATTAAAAAAATGTTTTACCTTTATTTACCCAGGCAAGCAAGTAAGAACAAATTATTATTTTATTTATTGTCAAGGTATGCATAATGTTGTGTTAATTACACAACAAGAGATATGTAATGTTAATTACCTGAAATTATTCAGTTTTTTGGGGGGGGGGGGGGGGGGGGGGGACCCTGCATATATCGGTATCGGTTGATATCGGTTGATATCGGTATCGGAAATTAAGAGTTGGACAATATCGGTATAGGTAAAAAAGCCAATATCGAGCATCCCTAGTTAAAACTGATTATTTTGTGAAGGTACATATATACATTATATATCTTTGATTTGGGAGTATTTGGGGGTTCAGGGAATCAACCAGAACGATTCAGGCTTATTGCACATAAGACGTTTTATCTCGCGATCTATGAAAAAACACTGGATTATCTTGGAAATGTGCAATGTTTAGCGTGTAATAAACTACAAACTACAGTGTGTAGAAACAAACTATCTTTTCCATGTTGCACTACAAGTAATGTCTGTCAAATGAGCCACACCATTGTCTCCGCAGCTATAATACAGAACACACACACAGCTTTGCAAATATAGTGAAACACCACGGAAACGACTATCAAGCTGGCCATCTAGCGGTAGAGATAACCGCTAAGTGTTAAGGTGCTTTTGTGCTCATGATAATTTATAGTACTGCAGTTGCCTAGGCTAACCTCACTATAGGCTAACATTGTTTATTTCTTCTCATTTAGAGTGGGGATGTACCAGTGGTATACCACCATATACCCACTGAGAAAGACTTAACATTCACTTCCGTGATTTGTAAAATCCAGCCTGGAATATTAATAAAGAACAGGCCATTTACACCTCTTTCAATTAAGGAGTTCCATTTACACTGTTGTTTTACAAGCTGCTGACACGTTTTCTATTTATGTCACTTTTAATTTGCACTAAACTGGAAAGTGAGAGGAAATGGCAGGGTTAGTGTGTGTGTGTGTGTGTCTGTGTGCGTGCATGTATGAATGTGTGGATTTTTCTGCATGTGTTTTTGTGTACTGTATGTGTATGTGTGTGTGTGTGTGTTCATGTGTGTGTGTGTGTTCGTGTGTGTGTGTGTGTGTGTGCGTGCGTGCGTGTTGTGCGTGCGTGCGTGCGTGTGTGTGTGTGTGTGTGTGTGTGTGTGTGTGTGTGTGTGTGTGTGTGTGTGTGTGTGTGTGTGTGTGTGTGTGTGTGTGTGTGTGTGTTTAAGACAATGTTAGACAGATAAAGTGAGCTCAGGGGTTTGCTGAGAGTCAGGAGCAAAGTGGTCAGTGTCTGGTTTGGACAATAACAAGCTTGTAATGTGTGACGATGACCACATTGATCATCACGACCAGTTAGGCCAGGGGTTCCCAAACTTTTCAGGCCGCGACCCCCAAATAACGATGAGTTAGGCTGCAGGTAACCATCCACGCCCACTCTTTCTTGCCCGCCTTCGCATGTGCTTTGTATGTGCTTCAACCCAAGCTGTATAACCATTTATTAACATATCTCCAACATACTGTAGCGCCATACCAAGTTAAATGATGACTGGAGTTATGGTCGTTATTATACAAAGCCACACTATCTTTAAATGCACTTGGTTAATTCTGTCAACTTCTGAAGTGCTTGGTCCATACAATGATCCTCAACAAATGCGTTTGTTATTGTACCAGTGATATAGGAGGAGATGTCACATGTGTTTCGTGTCACTCCTTTATTCAATATCAGGTCAATTGATTTGTATTTGTTGACAATAATTGGACCAACAGACATGGCATTTATTTTTTTTGATAAACAGCTATTCTTTGGGGAAGAAATAAAAAATGTCAGAAAATCCAATATGGCATATAATGGTTCTTGAGGCAAAGTTGTAGATGCAGGAGCTGATATGTGTCAGAACTTTACTGTCAATGTGGATGAATTATGTTTTCAAATTGTTACATTGTGACATTTGCTTAAAGCACCACCATCTGGCCAATGGGTGTAATATCAGTTGTGATGCACACCAGTGTTTATCATTGTGCCAGATGTCATGGCTTTTAACATGAACCATGCTGTTGCAAAAGCAATGTTTTTACATTATTGGGACTGATGGACCCAATAAACTAGCTGCAGCTGAAAATGAAGACAATAGTTATGGCCGGGGGGACCTTGGTGTGTGTGTGTGTGTGTGTGTGTGTGTGTGTGTGTGTGTGTGTGTGTGTGTGTGTGTGTGTGTGTGTGTGTGTGTGTGTGTGTGTGTGTGTGTGTGTGTGTGTGTGTGTGTGTGTGTGTGTGTGTGTGTGTGTGTGTGTGTGTGTGTGTGTGTGTGTGTGTGTGTGTGTGTGTGTAAAAGATGCATGTGTGCGTGTGTACAAGTGTGTGTGTGTGGATGTGCTTTTGTTTGTGCATGCTTGCATGTGTACGTTGTCTGTCTGTCTGTCTGTCTGTCTGTCTGTCTGTCTGTCTGTCTGTCTGTCTGTCTGTCTGTCTGTCTGTCTGTCTGTTTAATATTTGTCTGTCTGTGTACATAATGTCTGTCTGTGTAATGTCTGTCTGTCTCTCTAATGTCTGTATTTTTTTGTGCGTGAAAAGCATAAGCAAACAATAAACACAATTACGGTTTACAGGTCATCATTTCTCATCTTTTCTATTCCCCTCCCGCCCAACCCCTACACAACAACAACAACAACAACAACAACAACAACAACAAAACCGCACACACAAAAGGATGAATTGGATTTTCAAAAGATTTATAAGGGGAGGACAGCGATTACCAATGAAAGCCAATACAATAATACTAACAATGGGGTGAGAGAATAGATGGCCAGGAAAAAGAGAAAAAGAAAAAACCTCTGTTTCAACTTGTTTATATATATATATATATATATATATATATATATATATATATATATATATATATATATATATATATATATATATATATATATATATATATATATATATATATATATATATATGAGGTTAAGGAGTACATTGATCAGGAGCTGCTACGCAGGCTGATGGTATCTGTATAGAAACATAGATAATCAATCTGCGGGAGGAACAGATAAAGCCATTAAAATAGGAGACAAAGTGTTGCCAGTTTTTTAGAAAGCACTCTAAATGTAAACTTTATCTGTTCTAGGTGACAACACACTTTCTAAACGACATCACATCCTCCAGCCGCGCAGAGAATGGGGGAGGGGGTGGTCGACGATTTCCAGGTTAGGAGTATTTCTCGCCTGGATAGAAGTGTTGCAAAAGCAATCATGTCAGCGTCATTGGAACTGCGAGGGAGGGGCTTCGCTGATATCCCGAAGACGGCCGGTAACTGGCGAGGCTACAACCTTGTTATTCAACATCTTTCGAGAATACATAAAAAAAAAAACAAGACCAATATGTTCCAGTGCTCTGGGTATGGGCCTGGCCTGGCCTGGCCTGCCTGAGTCAAATTCCCGGTAGGAATTATGGTCCCAGTCCGCGACTGCTCCCATTCTTTGGTATTTAAATGTCAAGAATTGGGGTCAGAGTTCACCTACATTGTCATCTTTTTGTCCATTTGTAAATATTCCGCTCCTCAGTATTTTTCTTCTAGGCTTTTACACAATTGGTTTATAATGAAACCATTATTACCCTTAAAAAGTGTGAAGGGATAGCTATAGTTTAGATTGTTGTTAGCTAGCTAACTAGTTGTTAGATGGCTGTTAGCCTTGATGCTATCAAGACATTCCAGTTGGGGTTGGTCGTCACATTTTATTTGGGGTTGGTTGTCACATGTTGTGTAGGCTATTATTGTTAGGCCGATTTATTGTGTTCTTATTTTGTTATATAGGATGGCCTAAAGATGTGTTTCCTGTTTATGTTCATGTTAAGATGCATTAAGTTATGTATTTCTGTCAACTTGTTAATGCAATTAAACTTTCAAATTTAGTTCTGCCTTTTACTCTAGTGTGAATTGCTCATCATCAAAACATCTTTCAATAGTCATTCCTACATTAAATTGAAGCTTATGATGTTGGAAATGTGTATCCCTCTCATTTTCCAACGTATTGTAACAAAGAGTTGCACCTATCAAAGACACTCTGAGACATGGTGTGACAACCAACCCCATAGTCTGTGACAACCATCCCCATGATGGGGTTGGTTGTCACAATGTGTCAGTGTCTTTGATAGGTGATTAACTCTTTGTTACAATACGTTGGAAATGAGAGGGATACACATTTAATGTAGGAATGACTATTGAAATATGTTTTGATGATGAGCAATTCACACTAGAGTAAAAAGTGTGACAACATCCCCCGTTCTCTCCTACAAGGGTTGAGGCAAATCTGAAGGGCATGTTGAATCACATGTTCTCTGACCGCCCAGAAGAAACTGACTGGGTTGTCTTATTTCACAGTTTGAGTGTCAGTAGGACCATCAGAGACCGGAATGTATGTGCACAAGCATTTCATAATATGTGACCTTTAACCCTTTGAGTGACAGCGACGAGATTTCTCGTTAGTTCATGCCAACCGTTGAGTGCTAGCCGACGAGGGATCTAGTTTTTAATCGTTATTTTTTATTATTATCGATTTCCATAAATTTTTCATCAATCTAGCCTCACGTTACCAGTGGGGATCTGTCTGAACTCGAACAGGGAAAATACCGCCCCCTATCATCTCTCCGGATGGTACTGCACCCCTTTGGATTGGATTGAATGAAACGCATGGAGAAAAAAAAGTCCTGCTTCCACATTTTACTTGTCAGACAAGTAACCGGAGACGATCCAAGTAATCGCCCACCACCACAGCAGAGAATGTGTGTTTCCAGTACCCAGCATTGGATCAATAAACGCGATCGATATTTGGAATGGCGATCAGGAATTGGAATCATCTTTTTGGAGAACATCTGATCTGAGGTAAGGAATCTATTTTACCAGTATTGGGATAATCAGAACTATTTTCACCTATATATCAGCGTGTGCCATATGTGTGTGTCTGTGTGTGTGCGATCAGGAAATAAGATAATCGATTTTTCAGCCCGCTTCTATAGCGTGCATAAGTACACATATACTATCGATAATCTAGCGTTTATTTGAAAACGATTCATAAATAGGCAGAAAAATTACAACGTGTTTTGTGTATTCCAGTGTATTCCAGTAAAGGGCATTTATCACAGAATCTTAATATTTTTCTGGAACTTTAAAAAAACTAGCGTTTTTCAAAATGGTATAAAAACGGAAATGAACCGATTAAAAAACAATCCGTTTCGACAATGTTGACTGCAAACAAGTCATTGATAAGCGACGGCCATATTAGACACATAGCCATAATTTAAGATATAGTTTATGCGTTCGCAAATATGAGAGCTCTGTCATTGAAGTGGGTGGTGGCACGCAACAGGGTTCCGGGGCACCGGAGGCGTGGCACTCAAAGTGTTAAGTGAGGTTTGCTTGAGTCTCATTCTCATCTTGAGACTCATTAAACATATCAAATAGAATGTGTGTGATCTTGTCACAAGACGTATTATAAAACTCTGTCCCGTAGACATGTGGGCCCAGTGCCTTGCCACTTTGCATAGATTTATTTGCCTCTATAATCTTGCATATTTGCAAAGGCCTGTCCAGTTCACTGGCCAACCCTGGGTCAATAGTGGGGAACTTGAGAAAATGTTCCATACTGCCTCTGTCAGAGGGAGGTTCAGATTTATTGAGGGAGGTGTAAAAGGTTTCGAAGACCTTATTTACATCTTGGGGATTGAAAACAAGATTGTTTGACCCATTCCTAACTTGAGGTGTGTGAGGTGTCTACAGAGAGGCTGTTTGGCACTTGAGCTGATGTGCCAGTAGTCGACTATTGTTGTCTCTATGTTCATATGACAAACCACAGGAGTGAAGGAGCAGGCGTTCCGCCGCTCTGGTGGATAACAACTTAAATTCAGACTGTAGATATAATCGCTTCTGACAGCTCTGGAGAAGGGTCTGTGGCATGTTGTGTATCAAGAATAGAGCCGTTGAGATCTTGCAACCATTTTCTTCTGATCTCTATTCTTGTGAGATGTATAAGAAATCATTCCACCACGGAGAACAGCTTAATGAATGAGATATTAAGTCGGATTTATTGGCAAGTATGAAGCTCAGAACGCATGAATAGATTTAGAGATTCCGGAGAGGGTTAGGGTTAGTGTTAGCCTATTCAGGCTAAAGGAAATATCCAACTGTAAGGGAGCTGCGCTACTGTCGGTCTGGGGAGGGTGTAGACTACCACAATGCTGCCCTACTGTCGGTCTGGGGAGGGTGTAGACTACCACATGCTGCCCTACTGTCGGTCTGGGGAGGGTGTAGACTACCATATGCTGTCCTACTGTCGGTCTGGGGAGGGTTAGACTACTACATGCTGCCCTACTGTCGGTCTGGGGAGGGTGTAGACTACCACATGCTGCCCTACTGTCGGTCTGGGGAGGGTGTAGACTACCACATGCTGCCCTACTGTCCGTCTGGGGAGGGTTAACCGTTAGACTACCACATGCTGCCCTACTGTCGGTCTGGGGAGGGTGTAGACTACCACATGCTGCCCTACTGTCGGTCTGGGGAGGGTTAGACTACCACATGCTGCCCTACTGTCGGTCTGGGGAGAGTTAGACTACCACACTACATGCTGCCCTACTGTCGGTCTGGGGAAGGTTAGACTAACACATGCCTGCTCCTCTGATACATGCAGAGGTTCATTCTATCTCGCCCAGATTGCCAGGGTGGCTGTTGTAACGACCAGGACTCATACCCCACCGGCTTCCCACCCACGAACACTGACAACTGTATTCGTAGGGACGACTGACCAAGCCGGAGGTACCGCTGCCGGGAATTTAACCAGGGTCTCTGTAGTGGTAGGTGAGTGCTTAGACCTTGACACACTACGCAGACGCCCCAGATTTGTGTAGTCTAATCTGAGTCCCTGTTTAAATGGGATTCCTGCAGGCACGTTGGAACTTTAAATCGGCAGGGGCCTATCTGAGATTTTTTTTCAGAACACCGTGAGAGGAACGTTCGTTGTTTAGAATGGCTTTGAAATAAGTTATTTCTAATGACCCTTTAACTGAAAATGACGTGAGACGTGAGGCAAACGAGAAGAACATAATAATTGTTTTATTTTGACTTTTCAAGCCTGAAGAAATAAAAACAAACAAACCTCACTTGAACTTCTGAATACCTCACTTAGCTCCATCTCCAAGTCTGTATGACAAATTTCTATATATGGGTTAGCTTCAATGTTAGATTGAATGCATCTCCTACAAGACTCTGTCGCGCCAAAATTAAGACGTTACACAGATGATACCAATTGTATTATCAATGCACGGCTAATTAAGTGTTTTATATTACATCGGTCCGTGACCCGATGGTTGGGGACCTCTGCTCTGTTATGCACAAGTTTATAGACTTTCGGAGTGTGTATATTATTCAATGAGACTGCCAGCCAGCTTTTGCTCGACGGAGAAATACAAAGTGCTTTGAGCAGGATAAACGTATAACTTATATTATATATATGGTACAGTATATAAAAATACCATTTTTACTTTTGTGCAGTAACTGAGGCTGCCACTAGGGGGTGCTGCCGCACCCGCCGCACCCCCTGTTCCAACGTGCCTGGATTCCTGTAGCAACATACTGCCTGCATTAAAGTTTTTAAGGTGAGTAAAAATTGTGGAGCGTTTGACTGGACCATTCATAGATTTAACATTCCACAAAATCTAGTTTAAATTAATGGCCCCTCATACTATGGTATGGTATGGTTTATTTCTTAATCCCCGAGGGGAAACATGGTTTGCCACCAGAGCGAATACACATATACAAACATGAAAGACACAGTTACATGATACAATACACTACAGCATACACAACACAATAGGAGAGCCTCTTATCACAGTGCTATCGGTGTTCTTATTTTATTTTTTTACCGCAGCAGGTACAAAGGACCTTCTCAATCGCTCAGTAGAGCATTGAGGCATCAACAATCTATTACTAAATGAGCTTCGCAGAGCATCGGAAATACTAAACAGTGGGTGGCCTACAAAAGATAAAATGGTGTTCAGTTTAGTCCTGGTTCGCTTGGCTATGGTGATCTCCAGGGAATCAGGAGGAAGGCCAATCACTGAGCCAGCCTTTTTAATGATTTTATTTATAAAAGAAATTGTCCGAAACAGTGATGCTGCCCCCCCAGCAGAGAACAGCATTGAACAGGACACTAGCCAGGATGCGTGAATATTAAAGGCAACCAACTTGTGTTCAGCTTTTCGTTCAGCGTTTCTCTGATTGGCCACACGCCCACGTGACCGCCCTAGCACACGCCCTTATCCGCGCTGAGAGACGCGGCAGAGACTGCTGCCAGTAAGAAGACCATTGTACAATAATCCACAATTATGTCTGTATTTGATTATGGTGAAATTATGTACATGCATGCCTCTCCCTCTGAAAGCCCATCCACGCTGTGTATCATAGAGCACTGGGTTTTATCACTGGAGATACATTTCTCACTCACCATTGTATTTTATATGAAAATAATTGTAAGTAGGTGAATTCTACACATCTGACAACGCCATCTGACAATATCATAATGATGTGTTTTCTATATTATATCATTCATCTGAAAAATTGTATGGGCGTAAATACATGTCAAAATCGTCACAGCAGTATAGTTTGTTTATACTTCAGAAGTGATGTACAGTGACGAGTGAATCTGGTAGTTGGTTGTTAAAAACACGAAATAACATAATAACGTTACAGTGTACAGTTTCTAGTTCAGTCAGCAGCCTCCACTGATGTTATGACGTTACGAAATAACATTATAGAATTATGCTCCGCGCTTCAATTATACATTATGCTCCGCGCTTCATTCATTCATTTCATAATCAGTCAGCAGCCTGCGTCCTCCACTGATGTTATGACGTTACAAACGCCGCGAAATAACATTATACATTATGCTCCGTGCTTCATTCATTCATTTCATAATCAGTCAGCAGCCTGCGTCCTCCACTGATGCAGCCTCCACTGATGGATTTCATTTGGGACCGCTGCCGCTTCCTCCACTGATGGATTTCATTTGGGACCGCTGCCGCTTGCCTGCCGCGTTCGTGGCAAAAGGGGGCGGGGGGTCGTGGCCAATCAGAGAAAAGCTGAACACAAGTTGGTTGCCTTTAATATTCACGCAGCCAGCGTACCTTGGTAGAATACATAGAGAAGTGACCTGCTGATGTCGAAAGAACGAAGTTTTCTCAGATGAAAGAGCAGAGACTGGGCTTTTTTAAACACAGAATCTGTGTTCTGCTTCCAGTCCAGCTTACCGTTCAGGTGAACGCCAAGGTATCTATAGGACTGGACTATTTCAACCTCCTGCCCCCTAATGATGACAGGAGAGACATTCACCTTCTTCCTACTGAAGTTAATGACAGACTCCTTGGTTTTTTCTATGTTTAATTCCAAGAAGTTGGCATCGCACCAGTGGACAAATGAGTCAATCTCCTTTTTATAGGCTTGGTCATCGCCTTTGTTGATGAGACCGATCAGCGCAGGATCGTCAGACATTTTTTGCATATGGCACATGGCCTCACTATGTCTGTGCAGTATAAAGAACAAAGAGGAAGTGTTGTGAAGGGCCAGATTAAAACTGAGAATCTACCTTTATTGTTTGATATACTTTGTATATTATTTATATATACACGGAATATCCCTTTGCCTGCGTTCAAACCAGAGTAATATTCGCTCTCCTTATTGGACAGCGCCCTAGGCGCCACCTCGCAAGCCCCCAACGTCAGGTTCAAAGACAAGTTCAGGCATGTCAGAACATGCCCGGAGACAGCGTATTGATCCCAGACAAGGACTGCGGTTTGGGACTAGATAATCACTTAAGTATATATACAGCGCAAGGTGCGCACAGCAGTAGATCACCTGCTTGTCCATCTAAACAAGCCAACGTAGTTCATCGTGTAAATTGAGCACTCGTGCGTTGAGAACATGTGCGAATAGAATAGTAAAGTGTCAGAGTTTAATGCAGTAACGTCAAGTTCGACCTAATCTAATGTGAAGTAAATAGTCGTTCATTTATTGTATATCGTGCAACCCAGTTCGTTCGTGTGTAGCATTACCCAGCGGTTCGTCGTGTTTTAGCTAGTGTACCTTAGCCAGGGTGTGTGGCCTAAATACGTCGCCCGCACCCGAGGAGGCCTAGTCGGAGAACCGTTGGACATGTGCACAGGAGAACCAGCGTCTGCGATTGCAGAACCATTACTGGTTGGATTATATTGATTTGGAACGTGTTACCCGGAGAAGAGCCTCGTTGATTTCCACTATCGTTTGGGATTCAACCTCGTGAGGATTACAACTCGGGCTAGCCTCATGGACAGAGGCTGGCTGGCTGTCATCATTGCTATCAAGCATTTGGATTACAGTTATTGCTTTGCTGCTGATCGTGGGATTTACAAGGACCGACTCCTGTACGTGGAGTCTCTTTATTCTTCATTGAATCAGAGTATCCGAACATTCCTCTACCCTCTAGGCCTTACAACTCCGGAGGGAACCCATTGTCTCCAGGCGGTACCAGCGTTGCCTTCTATAGTTGCTATTATACGACCGGTGGCATCAACTTAGACCCATCGTAGGATTCCTGCTATTCCTAGTGACTCATGCTATTGACTGACTTTACGCATATTCTTCGCCATACGAGCGCGACCGTAATTCTCATTCTGTAACCTAATGTTGCATAATAATAAAATACCCTCAAATACTATTTCTTTGTCAATGCCGTGTTCTTGTGAGTGTTCACCATCTATATTTGATGTACTGTCTGGCCAGTAATTAAAGTACATAACTAGCAGTGGTTTAATCTATCACAATCTTTAATACAGTCAGGGTTTTGTAACCCCTCAGTTACAATTGGTCCTTCGAGCCGGAGGGTATCAGTGTAATATTTAATATAATATTAATATTGACATGGCCAGCGGTGAACACTCTCCAAGCGGCTCCCCTAAGCTAGAACGCCCGCAGCGCAAACGTCAGCTACCTCCATATCTGGAGGACTTCGCTGTCGCTTTACCCCCTAGCTTATCTAAACAGACGTTAAATACGGATAAATCGGATAGTTTAAGCATGCCCAATCCTATCGACTTGGCGACCCCGCCAGTAGAGACCCCAGTGGGTTCAAGCCAAACTGACTTAGCTCACGGGGGGGACCAAGTGGGACATGACGTGACTATACCTCCAGACAGCGTCACCGGGATAGACCCCGGAGCGCTCCAGGAGAACAGATCTCCAACAAGCACTGTCAGCACCCGATCACCTCCGTCAGTGTCATCCCCCAGCGAGGCGGACCAGAGACTGGCGCAAGCCTTGATCGCCACGCTGACAGCTTCAACCGAAAGAGACCGACTCCAGGGTGAGCGCGACCGGCTTCAAGCAAAGACGCTTAGTGAGCGCGAACACTCTGCCACGGAACGAGAGCGCCTTCACGCGCAACTCCAAGCACAAGCCCTTAGTGAGCGCGAACACTCTGCTACGGAACGAGAGCGCCTCCGGGCACAACAATTAAGTGAGCGCGAACACTCTGCTGTGGAACGAGAGCGCCTCCAGGCTCAACAAATGAGCGAGCGCGAACAACGAGAGCGCCTCCAGGCGCAACAATTGAGCGAGCGCGAACACTCTGCAACGGAACGAGAGCGCCTCCAGGCGCAACAATTAAGCGAGCGAGAACACTCTGCAACGGAACGAGAGCGCCTCCAGGCGCAACAAAGGAGTGAGTACGACCGCATCAGACTGGAGGAGAGACACCTTCAGACGGAAGAGAACATCGAACGAGACCGCGCCAATGCACAGCGCGACGCCGCCAATGCACAGCGCGAAGCAGAGTGCGACGCCGCCAATGCGCAGCGCGAAGCAGAGCGCGACCGGCTGCAGGCGCAGATGATAGAACAATTGATTGCCAGGGCGACACCCCCTCTCTCCGCACGGAGCTCCCGGAGATCATCACGACAAGGGTCTAGGGCACCGTCCCCTACCCGACAAAGCTACCCGGGACCCGGCCAACAGGAAGAACCTGCCTACGTCTCCGAGACCCCTCCCCGACCGGTCCATACGAGACCCAGCCAACGGGAAGAACCGGCCTACGTTGCCGAGAGACTAACTAGGAGACTCCAGGACCTAGAGGAGGAAGAGGAGGGATATCAAGCCCACCAGCACGAACATACTTTGGACCAAGAGGCCCAGTACAGCCCCGACTTCAGCCCCGAGTCACTGCACTACAAACCCCCGACCCAACTCAAGGGTGAGTTTGACGTACAGTCAGCACCGAGGAACAGCACCTGGGGACCCGGCCTCTGGTACCCACCAAGTACTAACCCACGACCACCCGTACGGGGAGACTCGCCCAGGAGGCCTCTTCCCCTACGCTCACCAATGAACCAGCCATCCATGGCATCTTACCTTGGCACAACGACGTTCCCAGACTTTACGCGCGAGGACAGAGCACAGTACACGGAATTACGCATGTGTTTAGAGACTATGATGTCCGATGTCCACGACGAGTCGTACAAATATGCCATCCTCCTCAAGCATCTCAAGGTGCCCAGAGCGCATAACATAGCGCTGGCATATTCCAACTCAAGCACCCCATACTCCGCGGCTCTGGTGGCTCTCGACGCACGCTATGGACGCATATGGGATTACGTGATCCAAGAAATACGAGATATCGACCGCCTCCCCCCAGCCAAAGACAATAGAGCACTGGATGACCTCTCTATCAAGGTACAATCCCTCGTGGGGATGCTGGGGTCCCAAAAGGAGAAGGGGAGATATGAACTGTATGCAAATTCTAATGTGGAGCGGATACTGGAGAAGCTCCCTCCAGCCCGCCAAGAGCGTTTTCGGCGGCAGAGAGACCACCGTGACCCCAACGGCCCAGAACCATCCCTCCTAGACCTGGCTGCTTTCCTCGCAAGGGAAGTTAGCAGTCTACGACTGGACACATTCGTGTGGAGTGGCTCTAGCCCAAGAGATGGACCTCGGAGGTCCAACGATAACCGCCGGTCAGTGACAGTTATGCACCAGGCCGAGTCAGTGCCGCAGCACAAGAACCACAGCACCCCCCACGTGAAGGGGAAGTGGAAGATTGTATGCCAGTACTGTGAAAATGAACATTGGCTGTCTCAATGTGACACCTTCAAGAAGCTGACCGCTGACGAGGTGAGTCAGTGGATCAAAGCCAACCGCCGCTGCTTCCTAAGCGGAAGAAGTCCTCACGACAGTCCTCACGGAGATCGAGGGAGTATTGAACTCAAAGCCCCTCGGTTACGTCTCAAGTGATGTAGCAGATGTCGACCCAGTCACCCCCAACACTCTCTTGATGGGGCGGCTGGACCCTGCGCTTCCACAGACGGTGTACAGACCTGAAGAAGCGAACGGCCGAAGAATGTGGAGGTACAGTCAAATATTGGCTGACCAGTTTTGGAACAGTTTCCTCCTCCACTACCTACCGTCTCTCCAAACCCGTCAGAAGTGGGTAAAGGACAGAGACAACTTACAAGTGGACACAGTCGTTATGATCATAGACCAGTCACTACCCCGAGCTATGTGGCCGGCCGGCCGCGTAAGCAAGGTGATCACTGGTGCCGACGGGAAGGTCAGAGCGGCAGAAGTTATTGTCCAAGGGCGGACCTACACCCGACCCGTGGCGAGGCTGATAGAGTTGCAGAGGTTCCCTGACTCCCCTGATGACGATCATGACCCACTGACTTTGTAGATTGCCCTACTCCTCACAACAGACATTGAGCAGTTGACTGGACTATTAATCTGTCTCCCTTAACTAATTAGGTGCGGACTAATTAGGAGGCGGCTGTTGTGAAGGGCCAGATTAAAACTGAGAATCTACCTTTATTGTTTGATATACTTTGTATATTATTTATATATACACGGAATATCCCTTTACCTGCGTTCAAACCAGAGTAATATTCGCTCTCCTTATTGGACAGCGCCCTAGGCGCCACCTCGCAAGCCCCCAACGTCAGGTTCAAAGACAAGTTCAGGCATGTCAGAACATGCCCGGAGACAGCGTATTGATCCCAGACAAGGACTGCGGTTTGGGACTAGATAATCACTTAAGTATATATACAGCGCAAGGTGCGCACAGCAGTAGATCACCTGCTTGTCCATCTAAACAAGCCAACGTAGTTCATCGTGTAAATTGAGCAAATTGAACATGTGCGAATAGAATAGTAAAGTGTCAGAGTTTAATGCAGTAACGTCAAGTTCGACCTAATCTAATGTGAAGTAAATAGTCGTTCATTTATTGTATATCGTGCAACCCAGTTCGTTCGTGTGTAGCATTACCCAGCGGTTCGTCGTGTTTTAGCTAGTGTACCTTAGCCAGGGTGCGTGGCCTAAATACGTCGCCCGCACCCGAGGAGGCCTAGTCGGAGAACCGTTGGACATGTGCACAGGAGAACCAGCGTCGGCGATTGCAGAACCATTACTGGTTGGATTATATTGATTTGGAATGTGTTACCCGGAGAAGAGCCTCGTTGATTTCCACTATCGTTTGGGATTCAACCTCGTGAGGATTACAACTCGGGCTAGCCTCATGGACAGAGGCTGGCTGGCTGTCATCATTGCTATCGAGCATTTGGATTACAGTTATTGCTTTGCTGCTGATCGTGGGATTTACAAGGACCGACTCCTGTACGTGGAGTCTCTTTATTCTTCATTGAATCAGACTGAGTATCCGAACATTCCTCTACCCTCTAGGCCTTACAACCCCGGAGGGAACCCATTGTCTCCAGGCGGTACCAGCGTTGCCTTCTATAGTTGCTATTATACGACCGGTGGCATCAACTTAGACCCATTGTAGGATTCCTGCTATTCCTAGTGACTCATGCTATTGACTGACTTTACGCATATTCTTCGCCATACAAGCGCGACCGTAATTCTCATTCTGTAACCTAATGTTGCATAATAATAAAATACCCTCAAATACTATTTCTTTGTCAATGCCGTGTTCTTGTGAGTGTTCACCATCTATATTTGATGTACTGTCTGGCCAGTAATTAAAGTACATAACTAGCAGTGGTTTAATCTATCACAATCTTTAATACAGTCAGGGTTTTGTAACCCCTCAGTTACAGGAAGGGTAACAAAACTGTTCCCTGGGGGGCTCCAGTTTTTGTCCAGATGACATCCGATACTATGTCATCCAGCCTGACAAACTGAGGTTGAGGAACAAGATAGTTGAGTTGTGCAGTTTAAGCTGAATCATTTTGTTTGCTAGGATATGTGGCTGGATTGTATTGAAGGCGCTAGAAAAATCAAAGAACATTACCCTAACAGAGCTGGCAGGCCATTCAAGGTGGCTATACATTTGGTGCAACATAAAAATCAGTGCATCGTCGACACCAACACTCTTCCTATATGCAAATTGCAAGGGATCTAAATAAGATGCCACCTGCTCCCTGGGGTGGCCCAGCACAACCCTTTCAAACTAGCAGAGTTAATGGGTATAGAAGTCATTATTTATATTGGAGCTGAATGGGCTGGCACAGAGGCAGTGTAGGACATAGCACCTGAGCCAAACCCCTGCATAGACCAGTGCAAATCATCACAGATACAGTAAAGCAGCCAGAGGGGTTGAGCAACAAACACAGACAATCCCATCCTAGGTTATCTTCCCCAAACAAAGAGAGACGCAGGTATACGTTGAAAGACCACTCTAACTAGCCTAATCTAGAACTGATACACTCTCTAATTAACCTAATCTAGAACTGATACACTCTCTAACTAGCCTAATCTAGAACAGATACACTCTCTAACTAACCTAATCTAGAACAGATACACTGTCTAACTAACCTAATCTAGAACTGATACACTCTCTAATTAACCTAATCTAGAACTGATACACTCTCTAACTAGCCTAATCTAGAACATATACACTCTCTAACTAACCTAATCTAGAACAGATACACTCTCTAACTAGCCTAATCTAGAACTGATACACTCTCTAACTAACCTAATCTAGAACAGATACACTCTCTAACTAACCTAATCTAGAACAGATACACTCTCTAACTAACCTAATCTAGAACAGATACACTCTCTAACTAACCTAATCTAGAACTGATACACTCTCTAACTAGCCTAATCTAGAACAGATACACTCTCTAACTAGCCTAATCTAGAACTGATACACTCTCTAACTAACCTAATCTAGAACTGATACACTCTCTAACTAGCCTAATCTAGAACTGATACACTCTCTAACTAGCCTAATCTAGAACTGATACACTCTATAACTAGCCTAATCTAGAACAGATGCACTCTCTAACTAGCCTAATCTAGAAATGATACACTCTCTAACTAACCTAATCTAGAACTGATACACTCTCTAACTAGCCTAATCTAGAACTGATACACTCTCTAACTAGCCTAATCTAGAACTGATACACTCTCTAACTAACCTAATCTAGAACAGATACACTCTCTAACTAGCCTAATCTAGAATTGATACCCTCTCTAACTAGCCTAATCTAGAACAGATACACTCTCTAACTAGCCGAATCTAGAATTGATACACTCTCTAACTAGCCTAATCTAGAACTGATACACTCTCTAACTAGCCTAATCTAGAACAGATACACTCTCTAACTAACCTAATCTAGAACAGATACACTGTCTAACTAACCTAATCTAGAACTGATACACTCTCTAATTAACCTAATCTAGAACTGATACACTCTCTAACTAGCCTAATCTAGAACAGATACACTCTCTAACTAACCTAATCTAGAACAGATACACTCTCTAACTAGCCTAATCTAGAACTGATACACTCTCTAACTAACCTAATCTAGAACAGATACACTCTCTAACTAACCTAATCTAGAACAGATACACTCTCTAACTAACCTAATCTAGAACAGATACACTCTCTAACTAACCTAATCTAGAACTGATACACTCTCTAACTAGCCTAATCTAGAACAGATACACTCTCTAACTAGCCTAATCTAGAACTGATACACTCTCTAACTAGCCTAATCTAGAACTGATACACTCTCTAACTAACCTAATCTAGAACTGATACACTCTCTAACTAGCCTAATCTAGAACAGATACACTCTCTAACTAGCCTAATCTAGAACTGATACACTCTCTAACTAGCCTAATCTAGAACTGATACTCTCTCTAACTAGCCTAATCTAGAACTGATACACTCTCTAACTAACCTAATCTAGAACTGATACACTCTCTAACTAGCCTAATCTAGAACTGATACACTCTCTAACTAGCCTAATCTAGAACTGATACACTCTCTAACTAACCTAATCTAGAACAGATACACTCTCTAACTAGCCTAATCTAGAATTGATACCCTCTCTAACTAGCCTAATCTAGAACAGATACACTCTCTAACTAGCCGAATCTAGAATTGATACACTCTCTAACTAGCCTAATCTAGAACTGATACACTCTCTAACTAGCCTAATCTAGAACAGATACACTCTCTAACTAACCTAATCTAGAACTGATACACTCTCTAACTAGCCTAATCTAGAACAGATGCACTCTCTAACTAGCCTAATCTAGAACTGATACACTCTCTAACTAGCCTAATCTAGAACAGATGCACTCTCTAACTAGCCTAATCTAGAACTGATACACTCTCTAACTAACCTAATCTAGAACTGATACACTCTCTAACTAGCCTAATCTAGAACTGATACACTCTCTAACTAGCATAATCTAGAACTGATACACTCTCTAACTAACCTAATCTAGAACAGATACACTCTCTAACTAGCCTAATCTAGAACTGATACACTCTCTAACTAGCCTAATCTAGAACTGATACACTCTCTAACTAACCTAATCTAGAACTGATACACTCTCTAACTAGCCTAATCTAGAATTGATACACTCTCTAACTAGCCTAATCTAGAACAGATACACTCTCTAACTAGCCTAATCTAGAATTGATACACTCTCTAACTAGCCTAATCTAGAACAGATACACTCTCTAACTAGCCTAATCTAGAATTGATACACTCTCTAACTAGCCTAATCTAGAACTGATACACTCTCTAACTAGCCTAATCTAGAACTGATACACTCTCTAACTAGCCTAATCTAGAACTGATACACTCTCTAACTAACTTAATCTAGAACTGATACACTCTCTAACTAACCTAATCTAGAACTGATACACTCTCTAACTAGCCTAATCTAGAACTGATACACTCTCTAACTAGCCGAATCTAGAACTGATACTCTCTCTAACTAACCTAATCTAGAACTGATACACTCTCTAACTAGCCTAATCTAGAACTGATACACTCTCTAACTAGCCGAATCTAGAACTGATACTCTCTCTAACTAACCTAATCTAGAACTGATACACTCTCTAACTAACCTAATCTAGAACTGATACACTCTCTAACTAGCCTAATCTAGAACTGATACACTATCTAACTAACCTAATAGAACTGATACTCTCTAACTAACCTAATCTAGAACTGATACACTCTCTAACTAGCCGAATCTAGAACAGATACACTCTCTAACTAGCCTAATCTAGAACTGATACTCTCTCTAACTAACCTAATCTAGAACTGATACACTCTCTAACTAGCCTAATCTAGAACTGATACTCTCTCTAACTAACCTAATCTAGAACTGATACACTCTCTAACTAGCCTAATCTAGAACAGATGCACTCTCTAACTAGCCTAATCTAGAACTGATACACTCTCTAACTAGCCGAATCTAGAACTGATACTCTCTCTAACTAACCTAATCTAGAACTGATACACTCTCTAACTAACCTAATCTAGAACTGATACACTCTCTAACTAGCCTAATCTAGAACTGATACACTATCTAACTAACCTAATAGAACTGATACTCTCTAACTAACCTAATCTAGAACTGATACACTCTCTAACTAGCCAAATCTAGAACAGATACACTCTCTAACTAGCCTAATCTAGAACTGATACTCTCTCTAACTAACCTAATCTAGAACTGATACACTCTCGAACTAGCCTAATCTAGAACTGATACTCTCTCTAACTAACCTAATCTAGAACTGATACACTCTCTAACTAGCCTAATCTAGAACAGATGCACTCTCTAACTAGCCTAATCTAGAACTGATACACTCTCTAACTAACCTAATCTAGAACTGATACACTCTCTAACTAGCCTAATCTAGAACTGATACACTCTCTAACTAGCCTAATCTAGAACTGATACACTCTCTAACTAACCTAATCTAGAACAGATACACTCTCTAACTAGCCTAATCTAGAACTGATACACTCTCTAACTGACCTAATCTAGAACAGATACACTCTCTAACTAACCTAATCTAGAACAGATACACTCTCTAACTAACCTAATCTATAACTGATACACTGTCTAACTAACCTAATCTAGAACTGATACACTCTCTAACTAACCTAATCTAGAACTGATACACTCTCTAACTAGCCTAATCTAGAACTGATACACTCTCTAACTAGCCTAATCTAGAACTGATACACTCTCTAACTAGCCTAATCTAGAACTGATACACTCTCTAACTGACCTAATCTAGAACAGATACACTCTCTAACTAACCTAATCTAGAACTGATACACTCTCTAACTAACCTAATCTATAACTGATACACTGTCTAACTAACCTAATCTAGAACTGATACACTCTCTAACTAACCTAATCTAGAACTGATACACTCTCTAACTAGCCTAATCTAGAACTGATACACTCTCTAACTAGCCTAATCTAGAACTGATACACTCTCTAACTAGCCTAATCTAGAACTGATACACTCTCTAACTAACTTAATCTAGAACTGATACACTCTCTAACTAACCTGCGCTACTAAAGTAGGACTTCCTTTTCAGTCCAGTTTCTTACCCTCCAATAGAGTCACAGACGTAAAGCCTCCCCGCGACGCCACGTGTGGGAGTAAGGCCAAGTTCGCCTACCATCGGTATTGAGACATCGTGTATATTAATATTTGAATAGTCATATTTGGCACTATATCGTCGAGTTGGACGTAGTCTATTAAGCTAATAATAGTCTGTTAATATATAGTGCTTCGTGCGGTGAGAATACTACCGTAGTCAGTACCCCATCGTTTCGGGCAGAGAACTGGCTGCTTATCCAGGGTGGTTGACCCCACGTGAAGCTGCACCCGAGGAGCCCCAGAGCCGACGAGCGAGTGGACCTGTATACCGGATTATTCTACCGACGACAGCCCGCCTTCCCAGGCACGGATTATGCTTTGTATACTTTGATTATTCCATGGATAAAGACCCCCGACACTGCCGTGTGTTGGAACCCCCCCCCCTGGAGAGGACGCAAGGTGAGGAGACGCTCTGCAAGACGAGGTCGCTTCACGTCTCTCCTCCGTGGACCGGATGACGCCGGCCCACAAAGAGTCCACCTGCTTTCATCTGTGGTCCAAGGATCGCCGGCACATTGAACGGCACTACAGTGGGTTCACCTGGGATACCCTTGGCCGGATGAGGCAGCCGGATTCTACCCCCCCCCCCCCCTCCTACTTCTGTCGGCTTACAAGCGACCGGATTAACCCCCCCCTAGTGTGTCCAGTATATAATCATTAAAGTATCATTGCTGTTATTCCTTAAACTATTCCAGGTCGTATATGTACCACCTGCGCCTTCAGAGATTGGACATTCTCTATTGATATACCGACGAATACTCTTGCCATAAAAGTGCATACTAATTCCCATTCATAAATGTGATTGATTTGATTAAGTGCTTGCTCTACACACCATCGCTGTGTAGAAATAAAGACCTATTTCTAATTCGTACATTTGTGTTGGATCCGTTTCATCTACGTGACAGTGTTCATCATAATATATTTATGCCGTGTACTGGGTGGCCGAATATTAAGTACAAAGGTAGTGGTAGTAAGTATCATATCTAGTAATACAGTCAGGGAATTGTACCCCTCAGTTACAATTGGTCCTTCGAGCCGGATGGTAATTAGTGTAATATTAATATAGTGTTATTAATATTGAAATGGCCTATGATGAACACTCCACGAAACGATCCTCCTAACCAACGCCCGCAGCGCGAACAACGGCTCCCTCAGTACTTAGAGGCTTACGCTGTCAGTCAACAACCTAGTCTTCTACTAACAGTAAACGCGGTAAAACTAGAAAGTAAAAGTATGTCTAACCCCAACGCCCAGACTACCCCGACCATAGAGGCCCCTACGGGCTCTAATGTAACTGACCAAGTTCACGGTGGGGACCAGTGGGAACCAGACATGACTTCACACCCCGCCAGTACTGAAGAAGTAGTCCCCGATGAGTCCCGGGAGGAATACAACGCTACCGAGAGAGAACTCGGCACGGAAGAAGACGGGGAGAGCACCGTGGAGATAGAGCTCCAAGGCTCCGCAAGGAGTACCCCGAGGGAAGGCTCCCCTATACAACCGCCTTCTCCCAGCGAGGCAGAGAGGACCCTACAGCAGGCCTTCCTCATCAGCCTGAACGCCGCTGCTGAACGCGACCGACTGCAGATCCAGCAGCGGAGCGAAGAAGAGCATATACGTCTAGAACTAAGACGCATTCAGAGAGAAGAGAATGTGGCCCGAGACCGAGCAGACAGCCAGCGAGCAGCTGCTGGTGCTCTATGGGACGCAGAGCGCGACAGACAGCAAGCGCAACTAATAGAACAGCTGATCAGACGGACAACACCCTCTCCCTCCGCCAGAGGCTCCAGGAACTCGTCTAGACACACCTCCAGGGCGGCATCCCCTAGCCGAGTAAACAACCCTGAACTTGACCAACAGACGAGGTCTATACCCCCCACAGACCACCTCCCCCCACCGGTCCAAGCGAGACCTAGCAACCGGGAAGGAGCAGCATATCCTGTGGAGAGGCTAAACCAGAGACTACAAGCACTGGATGACCTAACTGAAGACGAAGAGGAAGAGGAGGAGAACCACGCCCGACGACAGCACAGTACTCTACCGGACCAGGAGGTCCGGTACAGCCCAGGCTATACTCCCGCGGAGCTGCGCTACAGACCCCCGACTCTATACACGGGTGAGCACGACGCACGACCCGCACCGAGGAACAGCACCTGGACAAGCGGGCCATGGTACACTGCCGGTACCAGCCCATACCAAGGAGCGGGAGGAGACTCGCCTAGGAGGCCTCTCCCCCAACGCTCGCCGATGTATCCACAGTCAGCGTCATACATTGGCCCGCCTATGGTACCCGACTTCACCCAAGAGAACCGGGCCCAGTATACGGAACTCCGCATGTGTCTGGAGACCATGTTGGTGGATGTATTGGATGAACGCCATAAATACGCCATCCTACTGAAGCACTTAAAGGTGCCCCGCGCACATAATATAGCGCTCGCCTACGCGACTTCCACCACCCCATACACAGCAGCGCTGGTAGCATTGGACCAGAGGTATGGGCGCATATGGGATTACGTGATCCAGGAGATCCGACACATCGACCGCTTACCCCCAGCAATAGACAATCGAGCACTGGACGACCTGTCCATCAGAGTGCAGTCCCTGGTAGGGATGTTGGGAGCGCAGAGAGAGAAGGGGAGGCATGAACTTTACGCCAACTCAAATGTGGAAAGGATCTTGGAGAAGCTGCCGCCCGCTCGACAGGAGCGTTTTAGGCGACAGAGGGACCACCGAGACCCGAATGGCCCCGAACCGAACCTCCTCGATCTAGCAGACTTCCTGGCGAGAGAAGTCAGCAGCCTACGGCTAGATACATTCGGACGGAGCACCCCTGGCTCCAGAGAAGGAACCAGACGACTAAATGATGGAAGAAGATCGGTGACTGTGATGCACCAATCGGAGTCAGTACCGAGCAGCAGGAGCCACAGTACCCCCTCCAGAACGGAGAAGTGGAAGATAGTGTGCCCCTACTGTGAGAAAGAACACTGGCTAGCGCAATGTGACTCCTTCCCCAAGCTGAACGCGGAGGAAGCAAGTCAATGGATAAAGTCCAACAAGCGCTGTTTTCGCTGTGCGCGCTCACACATGGCAGCTGAATGCCGCTTAAAGAAAAGGTGCACCAAGTGCGATGGAGCCCATCTGGACATACTTCACGACAGTAACAGACGGCGCCCTTCACCCGCACCATCCAGCAGCAAAGCGAGCGTCATGTACATCGATCCCGCCAGCAGCAGTGGAGCCCGAGTACTCCTAAAAGTAGTGCGTGTGACACTAAGCTACCAGAATAAAGTCCTGGACACTTACGCCGTCCTCGATGACGGGTCAGAGAAGACCCTTCTGCTCGCCTCCACTGCGGCCCAGCTAGGGCTGCGGGGAAGCGAAACCCAAATGACAATTCGGACAATAAGACGAGATTTGAAGACGATAAAGGGCGAGAATGTCTCATTCTCTATCGCAGCAAGCGGCCAGCCTGAGCGACGGTACCAGATTACAGACGCTTTCACCAGCCAAGAAATAGGACTGTCGCGGTACACATACCCCGTCGCCAAGCTGATGGAGAAATATGCACATCTGCGCAAGTTACCGATCCCGCTCATAGACAATGCTATGCCGACCCTGTTGATAGGCTCCGACCATGCAGACCTCATTGTCCCGATAGACCGGGTTCATACCGGACCCCGAGGCTGTCCTGCAGCAGTCGAGACCCGTTTGGGATGGACTCTCCAAGGCCCGCTCGCCAAATCTCTCAACCGAAGTACAGCCACTAGATGTCTCCACTCCCGAGTCACAGAGGGAGAAACCGCACTCCTGCAACACGTAGAGCGGCTATGGACCTTGGAACAAATGCCCTTTAAGAACGGAAAGAAAGACATTCGCTCTAAAGATGACATTTACGCCATTCACCTCCTCGAGACAGGGACCAAGAGAGTCCCGGTCAACGGCGTGTTGAGATACGCCACGCCACTCCTGCGGCGAGAAGGAATGCCTACTTTCCACGCCAAGACAGACGCCACAGAACGGTACCTGCTGAACACGGAGCGGCACTTAGCCAAGAACCCCGCCCAAGAGAGTGTATACCGCGCTGAGATTGAGAAGCTCATCACAGCGGGACACGTCACAAAGATGGACATTAAAGAGGCTGACCAGACCACTGAATCGTGGTACGTGCCTCACCACAAGGTCCATCACAACGGTAAAGACCGCATAGTATTTAACTGCAGCTACCAGATCGGATCCCAAAATCTGAATAAAGAGTTACTGCCCGGTCCCACACTCGGCCCCTCCCTACTCGGCGTTCTACTCCGCTTCCGCCAGGAAAAGGTGGCCATCAACGGGGACATTAAAGGAATGTTCCTGCAGGTGAGATTAGTAGAGGCGGACAAGCCCCTGTTACGGTTCCTATGGAGAGAGAAGCCAGGAGATGAGCACCCAGCCATCTACCAATGGGAAGTCCTCCCCTTCGGAACGACGTGCAGCCCCTGCTGTGCTACATTTGCACTACAGAAACATGTAGCAGAGGACCCAGCAGCGGACGAAGAGGTCCGACACAGCGTAAAGAACAGCTTCTACGTAGACAACTGTCTACAAAGCCTTTCAACCCAGGAAGAAGCCGAGGCTCTCCTGATTAAACTCCGCGCCTCATTGATCAAAGGCGGCTTTGATCTCAGGCAGTGGGCCAGCAGCGATCCGCAAGTACTGCGCAGCCTCTCCTCCGAGGACAAGGCAGCCAGCAGCGAGACCTGGATGGCTACAATCCCGGGAGAAGCCCAGGAGATGACCCTGGGATTGGTGTGGCGATTCAAAACAGATTCGCTTCACTACAGACACAAGCCCCTGACTACGGAGCAGGGAAGGCCGGCGGCGGCGCCGACCACCAGACGGAGTGTGTACACAACACTCGCCCGACAATATGACCCGCTAGGATGTATTCTACCGTACACCACCAGGGCAAAAATGATTGTACGAGCATTGTGGGACAAGGACCAGGGCTGGGACGACCCCATTCCCGCACACCTTGCATCCACCTGGAGAGAGTGGGAGATGGAGCTCCACTCACTCCCAGGCGTTAATATGCGCCGAAGCTACTTCCCACCCACGGTGAGGCCAGAGACATGTAAAATGGACTTACACGTCTTCAGTGACGCCTCAGAGGTCGCATACGGATCAGTAGCCTACTTGCGGGCCCAAGAGAAGGGGGGAGAGATCTACACAGCATTTGTCCTCGCCCGCTCGAGAATAGCCCCACGCAAGCAACAATCTATCCCACGTCTAGAGCTCTGCGCAGCCCTAGCCGGAGCGCACCTAGCCACGCTCATCCAACGTGAGCTCACCATACCGGTGTCTAGGACAATCCTGTGGTCAGATTCCACGACGGTACTCGCCTGGATCAAATCGGACTCATGCAAGTACAAAGTCTTCGTGGGAGTCAGAGTCACCGAGATTCAAGACTTAACCGAAGAGTTAACCGGAGAAACAGAGTGGCGCTACGTTGATACAAAACAGAACCCAGCTGACGTCATCACCCGGGGGATCCCCCTGGATGACCTCACCCATCGCAATGTCTACAGTGACGGCCCCGCATTCCTAAGACTCCCGGAAGGACAGTGGCCCATGCCTATCCCGAGGGAAGCAAGTCCAGAGGAGGTGGAAAATAAGAAGTCTGTGTTCTGTGGATTGAGCACCGTAGCCTCCACCGACCCTAACATAGACGATTGCACGTCCATAGAGAGTGCACAACAAAGAACATTCCTGCGGTACCACCCGGAGTGCAAGTCCCCCGCTGATATGTCAGCAGCTAACTACGAGGAAGCAGAATTGCTTCTACTGCAGCGAGCCCAGAGAGACAATTTGACAGAAGGAACAGTCGTCATGATTGTTGATCAATCACTGCCCAGAGCTATGTGGCCGGCCGGCCGCGTAAGCAAAGTGATCACCGGTGCCGACGGCAAGGTCCGAGCAGCTGAAGTGCTTGTCCAGGGTCGCACTTACACCCGTCCCGTGGCGAGGCTCATAGAACTGCCCCGACTCCCAGACACAATCGATGATGACCATGACCCTATAACCCTATGACTTTGTGAAGTTGACTGACCCCTACAGCAAACCCTTATGTGTAAATAGACAACGCGATTAATCTGTCTCTGTTTAACTGATTAGGTCTGGGACCAATCAGGGGGTGGCTGTTGTGAAGGGCCAGATTAAACCGAATATATATATTTATTTATATATATATATTTAATTGTATTTGTATATTCTCTAATATTCCCTGATATCCCTTGTATATTCCTTGTACAATATGCATTGAATATCCATTCTAGCCTACTGAACATCCCATAATAGTCTCCATTCTACTATTGGTCGAGACCTTGGTGCCAGGCTGCCATACCCCTCAGACCCAGTTCAAACGTACCGCTCCACATGTACGAACAAGTCCTAGTTCCGCGTAGGAATCTGGCTACCGCACCACTAATGGGACTATTTGTTCATAGTGCGTATATATACTGCGCTACTAAAGTAGGACTTCCTTTTCAGTCCAGTTTCTTACCCTCCAATAGAGTCACAGACGTAAAGCCTCCCCGCGACGCCACGTGTGGGAGTAAGGCCAAGTTCGCCTACCATCGGTATTGAGACATCGTGTATATTAATATTTGAATAGTCATATTTGGCACTATATCGTCGAGTTGGACGTAGTCTATTAAGCTAATAATAGTCTGTTAATATATAGTGCTTCGTGCGGTGAGAATACTACCGTAGTCAGTACCCCATCGTTTCGGGCAGAGAACTGGCTGCTTATCCAGGGTGGTTGACCCCACGTGAAGCTGCACCCGAGGAGCCCCAGAGCCGACGAGCGAGTGGACCTGAATACCGGATTATTCTACCGACGACAGCCCGCCTTCCCAGGCACGGATTATGCTTTGTATACTTTGATTATTCCATGGATAAAGACCCCCGACACTGCCGTGTGTTGGAACCCCCCCCCCCCTGGAGAGGACGCAAGGTGAGGAGACGCTCTGCAAGACGAGGTCGCTTCACGTCTCTCCTCCGTGGACCGGATGACGCCGGCCCACAAAGAGTCCACCTGCTTTCATCTGTGGTCCAAGGATCGCATTGAACGGCACTACAGTGGGTTCACCTGGGATACCCTTGGCCGGATGAGGCAGCCGGATTCTACCCCCCCCCCCCCCCTCCTACTTCTGTCGGCTTACAAGCGACCGGATTAACCCCCCCCTAGTGTGTCCAGTATATAATCATTAAAGTATCATTGCTGTTATTCCTTAAACTATTCCAGGTCGTATATGTACCACCTGCGCCTTCAGAGATTGGACATTCTCTATTGATATACCGACGAATACTCTTGCCATAAAAGTGCATACTAATTCCCATTCATAAATGTGATTGATTTGATTAAGTGCTTGCTCTACACACCATCGCTGTGTAGAAATAAAGACCTATTTCTAATTCGTACATTTGTGTTGGATCCGTTTCATCTACGTGACAGTGTTCATCATAATATATTTATGCCGTGTACTGGGTGGCCGAATATTAAGTACAAAGGTAGTGGTAGTAAGTATCATATCTAGTAATACAGTCAGGGAATTGTACCCCTCAGTTACAATAATAATAATAATAATAATAATAATAATAATAATAATAATAATAATAATAATAATAATAATAATAATAATAATAATAATAATAATAATAATAATAATAATAATAATAATAATAATAATAATAATAATAATAATAATAATAATAATAATAATAATAATAATAATAATAACGAATGCATGAAACTGATGAAAGCTTATTCCTTCCATCTGCAGTCTTCATATTCTACCGCTTGGTGACATGTACGCACGGTCTGAGCTGTGCGTAGATATACACACAATCTCAAGCACACGTTCATTTTGATAAATCCCACACTTTGCTTAGAAATTATCGTACGCACAGTTTATGCACATATCTGTGTGTACGCACCATTGATAAATCTGGGCCCTGGAGTCTAGTGTTATTGCTTCCAGCGGCGTTCGCTCTCCCCAGTCTGTTTCAGTGGTTTGAATACGGTCATTAAACAACCCAAATTCACAATCAGGTCTCCAACATCAAGGCCATCAAATCAACCCTCCCCCTTAATTGAATGATATCAATCCCTGTCTACTGAGCCGTTCAGCCATTGTGTAGTGTGATGTGCCTGGTGCCAGTATATGGCAGCCATTGAGCCTGTGTAGCCCAAGGTTGGGTTCTACCAGTGGTGGTGAAGGAGGCAATTTCCACCCTACATTGTGGGGAGCGCTATGAGTGTCTAGAAAAGCGCTATATAAATGTAACGATCATTCATTCAGTGGTGTAGGTAGCGAAGAACTCTGCCCCAAATATGTTCGTAAGGAATGCCGTCATAAACTTGACCGGGTACAAACCTTCCATCCTCTCTGGGATACTGGCCGCACTAAAATATGACTAATGTCTCTCTGTCTGTCTATCTAATATCGGGTGTAATTTATTCTCTCAACTGTAGTTACTTTTAACACTTTCAGTGCCGGCCGTGTTTTCCTTTTTACCCCGTTGAATGCCACCATCCAGGGCCAATGTTAACGTTAATATCGCCTAATCTATGTTTTAAATTATGGCTATGTGTCTAATCTGCCCGTCGCTTATCAAAGACTCATTTTCCAGTCAACATTGGCAAGGCAGATTGTATTTTTATCGCTTCATTTCCGTTTGATAGCATTTTGAAAATCACCCGTTTTCCAGGGAAAAACAACCCATGCCTATGATAATCGCCTTTTACTGGAATATTCCAGAACGTTGTCAGCCTATTTATGAATCGTTTTCAAATAAACGCTAGATGATCGATAGTATATGTGTGCGCACGCACGCTCGTGCCGTGCGCTGATAATCGCTGCTCTTATTTCCTCATGGCTTTTACAGTCAAAACAGCCATATCACATATCACATAAACGCTTATATCTCTGTGAAAACGAGTCTGATTATCCTAACACTGATAACATAGATTCCTTACCTGAGGTCAGATGGTATCCAAATGGTTTATTCCAATTTCCGATCGCCATTCGAAAAAATCGATAAATGTATTGATCCATCGTGTGTACAGTATAACACATGATCCGCGTGGCTCAGAGGCTCCAGAATGAACTCTGGTAGACCCCGGCTGCATCAGTGAGAAGTAAAATGTGGAGTCAGAAATCCGTTCTCCCATTCACTTTCATTGAGTCTATTCCAAAAGGGTGATTTACCATCTGGGAGACGATAGGGGGCGCTTTTTTCACATCTGAGCGCTGGAGGTCCCTGGATCTCCAACGGTAGGCTCGCGTGATGCAATATGATTTCAGATCGCTAATTTTTTTTTTTTTAAATACCCGAGAATACTCGTGACCGTGGCATTCAACGGTCGGGGAGTAAACCCGAGAAAAGTCGTGAGTGGCACTCAAAGTGTTAAAGGGACATTTCACACTAACATGTTTTACCATGTTTTTCCTGTTCATATAGCTGTTTCTGAACAGTCAACCACCGCTATTGGCTGTTCTGGGGACCCATAGTCCCTACCTTCCTACCCTATCTAATCTAGTCTAATCTAATCTAGTCTAATCTAATATAATCTAATCTAATATAGTCTAATCTAATATAGTCTAATCGAATCTCGTATAATCTAATATAGTCTAATCTAATATAGTCTAATCCAATCTAATCGAATGTAGTCTAATATAATATAATATAATATAATATAATATAATATAATAATTAGGGCTGGGATTTTATCACATTAATTTAGATTAATTAACTACAGAAAGAATTACAAGTTAAAAAAATTGATGCATTTAATCGCATGATGATTTTACTTTATTGTGTAAGAATGTTACCTTTCAAAGGAGACCAGACTAATGCATGTGCTATAAGTATAAAGTATATCTCCCTGTGAAGTTCTGTGTATTGTTATTATGGTTATTGTATTGTGTTGTCTTGTTTTCATGTTAAGTAATAATAAAAAAAAAATTGATCAAAAAAAAAAGTATAATAAATCGCAAATAACTTTTTTTCTTAGTCTGGTTTGTTCATAAAAAAATAAAAATAAGAGAAATTGAGATCAATCAAGAGTTTTTTTTTCCAATGGTCAACTGTTCTGGAATGTACTTGAAAGTACTGCGTTTTACTTTTACCTCGAAAGTGCTTGAGTTTACAAAAGGTCCTTTGCGCTATATTATTCCTAAAATTGCTGCACTTTGTTAAAAATTGCATTGATCTGTTGGTCTGTGTAGTAGCTAAAACAGGATTTTGCTGCTTAAACGTATGTATAATGTATATTCATTGATTCACTCATATACCAAAATTAATTTGAATTGAAACATTTAGCATCAAATATTGATTGTGATTAAAATGTGATTCATTTATATTAATTAACTATAAAGTCTCGAATTAATTCGATTAAAAATTATAATCGAGTCCCACCACTAATAATAATATATAAAAGCGACAGTGGTAGGTAGAGCAATTGTCTTGTTATCCAGAGGTTCGATTCCCGCTCCTCCGGCAGCGTGTCGAAGTGTCCTTGAGCAAGACACTTAACCCCTAATTGCTCCCGATGAGCAGGTTGGCACCTTGCATGGTTGCCTCCGCTGTCAGTGTGTGAATGGGTAAAATGTGAGGAACAAATTGTAAATCGCTTTGGATAAAAGTGCTATATAAATGCAGCCATTTATATTAGATTAGACTAGATTAAATTATACAGTAGTCTAATAATATATTATGATATAATAGAATAGAATAGAATCTTAATCTAATCTAATCTAACCTATTCTAATCTAATGTAGTCTAGTTGAATCGAATGTAGTCTAACCTAACCTAACCTAACCTAACCTAACCTAACCTAACCTAACCTATTCTAATCTAATGTAGTCTAGTCTAATCTAATGTAGTCTAGTCTAACCTAACCTAACCTACAGTAATCTAATCTAACCTAACCTAACCTAACCTAGTCTAGTCTAGTCTAGTCTAGTCTAGTCTAGTCTAGTCTAGTCTAGTCTAGTCTAGTCTAGTCTAGTCTAGTCTAATATAATATAATATATTCTAATATAATTTAATATAATCTATTATAATATAATCTATTATATTATAATCCAATCTAGTCTAATCTCAGATCTTGTCAATGGTTCCCAAATTCCTAATTTCTCCTGATGTTGATTATGAATCCAATCATCTCTCGTATGGTTGCCTGGTCTCATCAGTACAAAGCTATACTCCTCTAAGAACTCATCAGAGTGGTTTAACAACAAGCTGTAAAATGGTGCTGAAATGAAACTGCAGGTAGACATTCATCACAGATTTAGTCATTTGAATGGGAAAAGCACCCTCTACTGGACAGATTTGAGAATGGCAGCACACTGGGTGATGGTAGTGAGTTTGATTGATTGGTTGGTTGAAAATGTTATTAACAGATTGCAGAATGGGTACAATACAGTACGGCTCAATACACACAATTGTTAAGGGGATGCAGACCAGAGAAAGACTTTCGTCTTGTTTACATTTGGAGCAAATCTGGAAAATACCCCACAAAGCCTTAGTCCTGGTAACTATTCATGTTAATTTAGTTAACATAATTGCACTGCTGTTGTGTGAGATCAGTACTTGTGATTCTCATGGCCTTGCAAATAGAAAGTATAAAACCCATCTGGGAGAGCGCCACGTAGTCTCTGGGAAAGATTATTGCCTTTTGTGGTCTTTTCATATTTACTGTTCAAAGAGCCTGGACCAAACTCAGAGGACAGCTGGATGCATGAGTGCCAAGAGACTAATAGCTGGAAGGAAGAAATAGTATTTCTGAAGAGAGGGGACAGAAAAACATTATTTGGCACATTATCTCATAGAAATCATTAAGTGTGTAGAGTTAATGAGCTTGAGTATGACTTCCTGTGATGTCATCCAGGGATGCTGAAATGCTGTTTTGTGTTAATTACAGTTCCATGAGACGATGTAGATGAAAAAAAACTATAATTTGCATAGCCCAAATATTTATGGATAGTAAGTTAGTAAAGTATCGCTTTCAAGTTAGTATACAAACTTTAATTGTGCCCATGGGAATTATGAGTTGCAATGTACCACAGTTTAGTATAGTACGTTTAATAGTATAGTATAGTATAGTATAGTATAGTATAGTATAGTATAGTATAGTATAGTATAGTATAGTATAGTATAGTATAGTAACAGTTTAGTATAGTAAGTTCAGTATAATATTGTAACAGTTTAATATTGTAAGTTCAGTATAATATTGTAACAGTTTAGTATAGTAAGTTTGGTATAATATTGTAACAGTTTAGTATAGTTACTAGTACAGTAACATTATTTGTCCCTGTGGGCAAAATCTGCTTTCCTGATTTGAATCCATCTTCATTGAAATAATTCTATATTGATTCATAAAATTCCAGATAGAAAAAAAGAAAATAAGTATACAGTTTGTTGCTAATGTGCTAACTATGTTATAAACTATATACTATTGTCATGTTAAATAAAAAGTACATTATTGTAACTGGTTTGTGGTAAATTCTTAACATAAACATTAATCATTTTAGAAATGCACCAGGTTAGAGTGTTCCTTGTACAATAATTCATATCCAAGCAAAATTGGTATTATAAACTGAAATATCCCAAACCGAATTGAATCAGGACGTTGTGAATCAGAATGGAATTCGAGAAATCAGTGGCGATACCCAGCCCTAGTTGAAATGTACCACATACTACTGTATACCATAGTATACAGTAGTAAGTTTAATAGTATAGTACGTTTAGTATAGTATAGTAAAAGTGTAATATAGTTATACTACCTTTATTAGTCCCCATGGAAATATTTGAGTTGTAATGTACCACTGTTTGCATTAACAAGAAAAGTATGGGATAGAAAGTCTGGTGATTTTTTTTCTCTCCTTCGAAATTGTAATCAATACAAAACATTACAACTGAATATCTATAGCAAACTGAAGACTAACATGCACAGCAGTAATTTCTCTTGGAAAAATCAACTCCACTGATGACTGGGACCAAATAATGTTCAGCTGTAGCCTATATTATAGGTGAAAGGCCCCTTTAAAGAGGGACTTGGCCTTCAGACCTTCCAAGAGACTATTTCAACTGTGGTAGCAGTCTAGCCTTGCTGATGTCTGTAATGAGTAACAACAGCTGAGGAGAGATTCTTTTTCATTATGGAATATGATATAATTAACTATCTCATTAACTTTCTCAGGGCATTTGCGAACAAATAAATAACATTTTAGAGAGGATGCAATCATCTGGATTTTTGAACATCGGGTGATTTATTTTCTTCCAAAATGGATTAATAAAAATTTTTGCCTATTGCATTTTGGAATAAAAACCTCACATCTCAAATCTCAATTAACGTCTCTCTCTCTCTCTCTCTCTCTCTCTCTCTCTCTCTCTCTCTCTCTCTCTCTCTCTCTCTCTCTCTCTCTCTCTCTCTCTCTCTCTCTCTCTCGCTCTGAAACCCTCTCACATCAGTGTTTTGATTTACAAGACAAGCAGGTTTAGTTTGATCTCTCTCTCACTCTCTCTCTCTCTCTCTCTCTCTCTCTCTCTCTCTCTCTCTCTCTCTCTCTCTCTCTCTCTCTCTCTCTCTCTACAACACTACACAACAACAACCATCAAACGCACATAGCACACACATCCACACGCACACACTCACTTTAAATAAACACACTGTAGCACCCACTCCACACACTTTATAGCACACACTCACTTTAAACAAACACACTGTAGCACCCACTCCCCACACTTTATATTTATTGATGAAGGATTGCACTACAACTCGTACACCTTACACCTCGTACACCTTAATTGTACCTAAATTGTACCTCATCCCATTTCTGCTTTGCACTATATAGTATTGTACATTAGTACACTGCATAGTATTGTATATTATATGGTAACTCAGTTACGTCTATTCTGCATTGAACATTGTACATATGTCTATACTGAACACTGTGACTTCATTTTCTACTTCTAATTTACATGCTATACTATGTTATTTGATACTATCTTGTCTAGCACAGTCTCTGGAGCGTAACAGTAAGAAGCATTTTGTATGAAAGTATTCTGTACTTCTGTATGACAACTATTAAAGAAACTTGAAACTTGAAACTTGAAAACGCTCTCTCTCTCGCTCTCTCTCTCTCTCTCTCTCTCTCTCTCTCTCTCTCTCTCTCTCTCTCTCTCTCTCTCTCTCTCTCTCTCTCTCTCTCTCTCTCTCTTGCTCTGAAACCCTCTCACATCAGTGTGTTGATTTACAAGACAAGCAGGTTTAGTTTGCACACCTAAGCTGACCTTGACAGTTAGTCTAGTGTGTCTCTATGTTTGATGGACTTTCTCCCCTCACGTAGCAAACAACAAGCTATTTCCCACTGGCATGTGTGTGTGTACTGTATGCATGTGTGTGTGTGTGTGTGTGTGTGTGTGTGTGTGTGTGTGTGTGTGTGTGTGTGTGTGTGTGTGTGTGTGTGTGTGTGTGTGTGTGTGTGTGTGTGTGTGTCTGATGGGGTCAGTGACCTGTGTGTCGCTGGATGGTGAGAGCAGGAGGACAGGCGGAACCAAGGTCTATCACAAAGACCCCTGGGGACCCTTCCTTCTCTCTCTATCATCACTGACACAGCATAGCTCTCTCTCAACACACACACACACACACACACACACACACACACACACACACACACACACACACACACACACACACACACACACACACACACACACACACACACACACACACACACACACACACAGACACAAACACACACACACACACGCACATACATACACACACACAAACATACACACACACACACACACACACACACACACACACACACACACACACACACACACACACACACACACACACACACACACACACACACACACACACACACACACACACACACACACACACACACACACACACACACACATACACATGCCTGAACAAGTATGCCTGTACACTCATGCTCAAGCACACCACATATGCACAAGTATACTCACATAAACTGTACACACACACACGTGCAAATAGACACACACACACACACACACACGCACACACGCACACACACACATACAAGGGAATGCGTGTTTATTATATATATACGAGTCTCTTGGAAAGTTCCATCTCATTGGTCTCCTCGTGCTGCTCTTTGTGTACACATGATCCCGCAGTGTGGTGTCTCCAGACCGAGACCAGAAAATCATTTCTCTGTTACAATCTGATATGCGCTCGAATAACCTCAACAGATGTGAAACGGAACGCTGTCCCAAATAAAATCAGGCCCTTTCTAAACTGCGGTTTGAATTTCCAGCCTCGGGATGGAGGAGGCAGCGTGGCCCGACAGCTGCGCGGGAGGATCTGCCAATGCTTTCATAAGACTCTGGGGGATAAGGGAAAGCAAGGAGACATTCTTCCATTACCTGCAGCATTAGTGGCTTTAACCTTTAATGTTACACGATCTCGGGACAGGATGGACCACAGACTGCTGGACACCATGCCTTGAGCACAATAATAGATCTGTTGTTGTGGAAGCAGGGGGCATCTTCCTGGACCTACAGGAAATATTATTTGGCTTAAGTTGCTCTGTCATTTCCAGTCACATTGACCGTAGGAAACATTTTGAGTTTCATGCATTATTGGAAAGAGGAGAACGCCGTCTGATGGATTACAGTATGTCTGGATGCAGGAGGGACGACTTTTAAATGTCTCTACAAACCCGTGACCCGCAGCGCTCTGAGGACGCGGTCTCGTCTCATTCATTGTTGGGGCTTTCTAACAATTTGTGAATAATTTCTCTGCTCTCTGGCTCCCAAGCCAGCAAAATTCTGTTGAATATCAAATTATAAAAACTGTGAACCTTAACCAAAGGTTAAATTGAAAATGTTCTTCTGTAAAATATGATCTAAAACAACGCTTTGATAAAAACCTTATTAATTGAATATGCATATGAGCCACTGCAGCTTCCTCCTGAAAATGATAGAAGGTGTCATGCCTGGCTCTTTGTGTATGATTATTCCATTTAGCTCATGTATTTGTATGGTGATTATTAAATTTAGTCAATGTAATTGTATGGTGATTATTAAATGTAGTTCATGTAATTGTATGGTGATTATTACATTTTGTGCATGTAATTGTATGGTGATTATTTAATTTAGTTAATGGGCTTGTATGGTGATTATTTTATTTGGCTCATGTATTTGTATGGTGATTATTCCATTCAGCTCATAAAGGGGTGACATCTTGAGATATACAGTAAATGAGGGCACCAATACTAATAATAATAATAATAATGGCTTGAATTGATATGGCACCTTTCATGAAACCCAAGGATGCTTTACAAAGCAACAAAAAGACAATTAAACATAAATAAGTAAATAAACAAATAATAGTAACAATGATGGATATGGAGAAAACTAGAAGACCATAAGACTTTGTGTGGGCCCCGTTCCTCATACGTGGCTAACTGAGTTAGCCGGATAATTTTCAGGATAACTTGACATAGTCAGGCTTTTCAGTTCCACACAGCAAGTGTTGGCTAAATCACTATGGCAACAGATTGAATTTTTTTTACCTGCTCCAGCTCCAGTTTTTGTGCTTAGTGCTTAGGGGGGGGGTGGGGGGTCGCGAGATGATTTCCAGAATGTATTGATTTCATGGAATGTGTGAAATAGGCCTATAATTAAAAACAATTAAAATACATTAAACTGGTAAAAGAAATGCTTTTGAAATGTAAAATAATAGACCTAAAATTCCGATAATAAATCATATTCAGCCTATGGATTTACTTTGTCCTAAATAATGCACGTCATAGCTACGGCACACGCGACACACACTGTGGTTATTTTAATAACGGAGCATTGCAAATGTGAATCCCGCTGGGATATTTTAAATGAATGAAACTTGGATCCTAGGTTATTGTGGAAGGCCTACCGGGCGTTTGGCTCTGATCCGTTTCATATTCTCCGCTGTGGATGCATTTGGTTAACCGGAGCGCACGGATTGTGTTTCATTCAAGCATAAATTGAAGCGTCTTTACGTGTGGATTGTGGATGTGAATTACGACGAGGAATCTGAATCTGTGGATTCTTGAATTGTATCACTGTCACACGTTATTGTGATATTGTAACTGGGATTAAAAAGGCTGAGAGAGAGAGCCTGGTTAAATTGATCGGCTCTCGCAGGGCGAAGCTGGGTGTGTTGACTAGGTGCAAGAATGAGTTGGATGCGCTGTTTTGACGGACTTGATGACGTGGACGTGGGGAAAGTGAATGAGCAATTCAATTATTACAATAAATCTATATTATCGCTCTCTCTCACCCCAGGGCTTCAGATTGCCACTATAGTTGTATTTAATTTCATTTCAATCTTTAATTATTCAATCTTGTTAATTATTGAGAGCAAGCTTTCACTCACAATGATGACGAGAATATAAAAATAATAAAAACACCAAAATAAAGATAAGGCAAATAAAATGAGCTTATGAACTGTGTTTAAAAAAGACAGAATCATAGATATACACATTTTAAAACTGAGAAGATCAAAATGAAAAGCAATCACAGACTGAAATAGGGAGACTTTCAGGTAATCATGTTTCTAAACTGTCCATAGGTTAGTGGGGTATTGATTTTTAGCCAGAGTTGAATATTGAAACAAAAGGCTGACTTTCCAAGCTCAGTAAGCATGAGTCAGAAATGTGAGTGTGTCAGATAGGGTCCATAGTTCCAATCTAGCAACATTTTGATATAAAGTGGTAATTTCCCGGCAATGGGTCTCATTCCCCAATATTTCTCTTGGAAGACTTATCTTGGAATCGACTGAGACAGAATCGACGACAAGTTCACTGTGATGCCCCAACACGTGGGGAAGATGTCTTAAGTGGCTCAAAACGATCACAGCTGAAATGCCGCAATGAGGAATGTCACCATTCTGAAACATGAACGCATGTTACCATCTAGGTAATTTGCATACAAAACAATGCCTCCAGAGCTCCTTATAAGGCAGGCTCTGTGCCATGTGCAAATGAAATCGAGGAAAGTCAAAAGTTTAGACACACCTGTCCACCTCAACTAATGATGCAGCCGTGTGAAAATGGTGGCGGAAGTGCTTTGCGACCGATCAAAATGAGATTAGATTAATGTATTGTCATCATATATACAGAATACAGGCTACTACTCGTGACTACCTGCCGCAGCGCGCGCACCCCCCCCCCCCCCCCCCCCCCCACACACACACACACATACGCTCGCAGTACTGTATAGTCTACGTGCGTAATAAAACGCAGTAGGCTTATATTATTCTAAAGACTTGTTTTATTAGGAGATTGCAGATACTGCACTGCATAGTACAGTCCACCAGTCCGCTGCCAGACTTTGGCGGCCTTAATATGTGTACTGAATGAATGAATGAATGAAAACTTTATTTAACAGATTGCAGAATGGGTACAATACAGTATGGCTCAATACACACAATTGTTAAGGGGATGCAGACCAGAGAAAGACATTTGTCTTGTTTACATCAGGGTCCCCCATTTTCAATTCATAGTGTACTGCCCTATACTTACTGTACGTATAGGGCAGAGCATATATATAGTATCTACTAAATCCTAATGAAACAAGTAATTAGAATAATATAAGCCTACTGTTCATTCATTAGACACGTAGGCTATACTGGCGCACACACAAGACTTATGGAATATTAATGCAGTCTATTTCCACGCGATTAGCTTTAGTTCTTATTTATTTATTTAACCACTGTCATTTGCAGTGTTGGTGTAGTAGGCTACATAGTGTATTTCAATATCTGTTTTATTGATTAATGATATATTTGAAGGAATGCAAGTTATAGCTATATCAAACAAATGTCTGTCCCATTGTAATCATGGGATATATTGCATGTTGGCTATAACCTGCATTCTTTAAAATGTATAATTAATCAATAAAACAGATATGTAACAAATAAGAAATACAAATTCCACAAAAGGCATTAAATAATTATTATTTTCAATCACTTCACAATAATTGCATAATTGTCTTTGAATATCTGAGTAATTAAAGTAATTATACATTTGTCCAAAATAGCTGGTTCAAATATGGTTAATCCAGCTGCCCTGTGATCAGATGAATCCATATTATTTATTTTTCCGACATCAAATGGGTACTTTTGTATCGTACAAATATTGTCATATTTATTGAAATTATGATTAATTAATTAATTCCAAGGAGGCCTTGGTCTCTGGTCTGCATCCCCTTAACAATTGTGTGTATTGAGCTGTACTGTATTGTACCCATTCTGCAATCTGCTCCTCAGCACTGTTAAATTCTGCTCTCAGCCACGGCCGAATCCAATCTCAGAGATCTCATCTCATCAAATTTGCTGATGACACAGTAGTGATGGGCCTGATCTCTGCCAACGACGAGAGGGCCTACCTGGAAGAGGTAGAGAATCTGTCACAGTGGTGTCAGGAGAACTGCCTCTCCCTGAACATCAGCAAAACAAAAGAGATGATTGTGGACTTCAGGAGGTCGGGGGTCAAGGACTACAGCCCCCTCAGCATCGACGGGGCACCGGTTGAGAGAGTGAACAGTTTCAAGTACCTCGGAGCCCACATATCCGAGGACTTGACATGGACCACACACATTGACAGTGTTGTGAAGAAGGCACGACAACGCCTCTACTTCCTCAGGCGCCTAAGGAAGTTCCAAGTCAGTCAGAAGATCCTTAGGAACTTCTACTTATGTACAATAGAGAGCATCCTGACTGGCAACATCACCTCCTGGTTTGGGAATAGCACTGCACAAGACCGTAGCAGACTACAAAGAGTGACACGTTCAGCCGAACGCACAATTGGAGGGGGGCTCCCACCCTCCAGAACATTTACAACAAGCGGTGCAGGGGTAAGGCTAAGAGAATCATCAAGGACTCCAGCCACCCGAACAACTGCCTTTTTGAACTGCTGCGGTCAGGCAAGCGATACCGGAGTCTTAAGGCGAGCACAGAAAGACTCAGAAGAAGCTTCTATCCCCAGGCCATCAGGCTGCTAAACGAACAATAAACACTATGCAACAACCATCAAATGCACACAGCACACACACCCACACGCACACACTCACTTAAACAAACAACACACTGCAGCACCCACTCTCCACACTTTAGATCACACAAACACACTTTATATTTATTGAAAAATGATTTGCACTACAACTCGTACACCTACTGTAAATTGTACCTAAATTGCACCTCATCCCATTTCTGCCTTGCACTATATAGTATTGTATATTAGTACACTGCATAGTATATTGTATATTATATGGTAACTCAGTTACGTCTATTCTGCATCGAACATTGTACATATGTCTATACTGAACACATGCTATACTATGTTATTTTATTTCATACTTATCTTGTCTTGCAGAGTCTCTGGAGCATAACAGTAAGAAGCATTTTGTATAAAGTATTCTGTACTTCTGTGTGACAACTATTAAAGAAACTTGAATCTCTCTACCAGCCCTAATATGTCTCAAATCGGCTGAAATCTGCCTGAGAGCGAATTTCTTGTCGTAAATCCGTTCGGGAATGAGACCCAATTAAATTTCTCATTCTCCAAGGACTTACGACAAAAAGGGCTTTCTCTTAGGGCCATTTGAGACATTTTCGGGCAAGACATGAATATAGACAATATATTATAATATACTATTAATTATATATGTTTTATTGGAACGGTTGGTGAATCCCAAAATCGGCCCGAAAAGGTCTCAAATGGCCCTAAGAGAAAGCCCTTTTTGTCGCAAGTCTGTTGGAGAATGAGACACGTGACCTTAAAGATAAACTGATACCAATTGTTTATTTCCCTCTGCCAGAGAAGACCGGCCCACCGTATCATGCAGGATTCAATGATGAGTCGTATCTATCACCTCCACCATTCTGAGTGCAGCGTGGCAGACAGTGTCTAGAGACTTCAGAGTAGAAGCAGCAGCATTCCTATAAATCTCCATAATCCAAGATTATAATTTCTGCAAATCATTGAGAAGCTGTTCCTGTACAAAAAGGCAATTTCTTGCATTAAGTACACATTTAAGGCCAATAAGAGTGTATTGCAGAGCATTGGATGAGAGTTGCAGGTTCTAATTGTGCAGAGTCAGCAATACAATATACAGAAGTGTTGTTTGCATGAAGATGAACTTGACATCCACTCAAAGATGAGATAACATGACAATAATCATTAATATACATGGTAAATAAGACAGAACCCACGAGTACACTTAGATACCTGCAGATTATGTTATTAGATGGTGCCTAATATGTATAACTAGGTGCACCAGTTCACTTTGCAATCCACTTTAAACCATCATCACGTTAAAATGCTCAATTGGTCACCGGGAGGGAGAGACAACTCTCTCTCTCTCTCTCTCTCTCTCTCTCTCTCTCTATCTCTCTTTCTCTCTCTCAGGACAATTTAGACAAAAAGGCCCTTCAAACAGGAATGTATGATATATTGCAAAGGCAGGAAAGTAATGTAGAGTATGTACTGTTCTCTATGTGGCCAAACAGTATGTACTGTTCTCTATGTGGCCAAACAGTATGTACTTTTCTCTATGTGGCCAAACAGTGTGTACTGTTCTCTATGTGGCCAAACAGTATGTACTGTTCTCAATGTGCACACGTATGTCTGTTCTCTAAGTGGCCAAACAGTATGTACGTTCTCTATGTGGCCAAACAGTATGTACTGTTCTCAATGGGCCAAACAGTATGTACTGTTCTCTATGTGGCCAAACAGTATGTACTGTTCTCTATGTGGCCAAACAGTGTGTACTGTTCTCTATGTGGCCAAACAGTATGTACTGTTCTCTATGTGGCCAAACAGTATGACTGTCCTATATGTGGCCACACAGTATGTACTGTTCTCTATGTGGCCAAACAGTGTGTACTGTTCTCTATGTGGCCAAACAGTGTGTACTGTTCTCTATGTGGCCAAACAGTATGTACTGTTCTCTATGTGGCCAAACAGTATGTACTGTTCTCTATGTGGCCAAACAGTATATACTGTCTCTATGTGGCCAAACAGTATGTACTGTTCTCTATGTGGCCAAACCAGTGTGTACTGTTCTCTATTGGCCAAACAGTATGTACTGTTCTCTATGTGGCCAAACAATGTACTGTTCCAAAAAGTACATGTTATGGGGATTTATAAAAGGATATCTTGGGCGTCAATGACATCTGCTGATGGGTTTCAACTAGGGATGTCCCATATTATCGGCCTACCGATATTATCGGCCGATATTGGCATTAAAATGTGATATCGGAAATTATCGGTATCGGTTACATTTATTTAACCTTTATTTACCCAGGCAAGCAAGTAAGAACTAATTCTGATTTTATTTATTGTCAAAAGTATGCATATGTTGTGTTAATTCCATGACAAGAGATATGTAATGTTAATTTCCTGAACATTTTTTGGGGGGGGGGGGGGGGGACCCTGCATATATCGGTATCGGTTGATATCGGTTGATATCGTATCGGAAATTAGAGTTGGACAATATCGGTATATCGGTATCGGTAAAAAGCCATATCAGGCATCCCTAGTTTCAACTTTTTAAGAGCATGTTTTAAGAGCATGGCATAAGTGCATTTGAAAGCGTTCATGATAATGGGGAAATAATGAAATGACGATTTAACCTCTTAAGCCCGATCGGCCTGATACCGGTACGAGAAAACTGTCTGTATGACATTTTCCAAAAGGCCAATCATCACGCAAAGTTCAATGTGTTTCTGGGAGGGGAGCAGCTTGAACTGGTACAACAGTTTAAATACCTCGGTGTCATTTTAGCTCCGACACTCACCTTCAAAAAACATGTTAAGAAAATTGCAAATACAATCAGATTCAACCTACGGAACTTTAAACACATCATCATCATCATCATCATCTTCGTTTTACGTCCCTATTTTCCCACTACAGTGAGGTTGGACGGGGCGATGACTCCACGCCACTGGGGCACG
>NW_028169497.1:0-13318 GCF_963971535.1 Notolepis coatsorum | reverse complement strand
AGGACCATGACCCATAAACCAGGCTGTGTAGAATAATACAGGATGAAGTCACTTGCTGGAGTTGACATTTTGTGCAGCGCCCCACCGTGCGTTCCTACAGAGCCTGTGTTTAGAGCCGGTGGGGGAAGGGGCTCAGGGGGAAGTAAGACATTCAGACAATCCTGCGGGGCTGGAAAACAGGATGTGGAGGCATGACATCCAGGACGATAACAACCCCGCTACAGTCGTGTGTATTCTTTAATGAAAACAGGAAGTGGAGGCATGACATCGAGGACGATAACAACCCCGCCACAGTCGTGTGTATTCTTTAATGAAAACAGGGAAGTGGAGACATACCGTTAAGAGCAACACGGTATCATAACGGTGGAGAGGGCTAACAGGCTTTCATTATCCTGATCTGATGTGGCGAAGGTGAATCCTGACATGACAGTGAGGGGGGGGGGGGGGGGGGGGGTATATATTGTATACTACACAGACACAGAGGAGGGAAAGGGAGAGATAGAGAGAGACGGGGGAGAGAGAGAGAGAAACAGAGAGATAGGAGAGGAGAGAAGAGGAGAGGGGGTGGAGGGAGAGGAGAGGTGGGTGGAGAGGAGAGGAGAGGGGAGAGAGAGAGAGAGAGAGAGAGAGATCGGGATTTGGAGAAGTGGAAAAGTGGGAGAGAGAGGGAGATGGAGAGAGAGAGGGGGGAGAGAGAGAGAGAGAGAGAGAGATAGAGAGAGAGAGAGAGGGAGGGAGACAGGGAGAGGAGAGGGGGTGGAGGGGAGGAGAGAGGAGGAGAGAGGTAAGGATGAAGGGGGTTTGAAAAAGTGGAAAAGTGGGAGAGAGAGGGAGATGGAGAGAGAGGGAGAGATACCGGGGTCTAAAGAGAGAGAAATGAGAGAGAGGCAGGAGTGTGCAGTGGACTAGGAGTGGGAGAGAGTATGTATGCAAGTGTGCGTGTTCTCTTCTGTGTGAAGCGAGAGAGAGAGAGAGAGAGAGAGAGAGAGAGAGAGAGAGAGAGAGAGAGAGAGAGAGATAAGATAGATAGATAGTCATCAGAGCTCCTTCACTCAGTCATCAATATCTTATGCCAAATGATTATGGCCGATTACAAAAGAATATCTAAAAGAAATAACTGTATTTATCAATTAACAAGTCTGAGTCCTCGTCCGCACCTTCCGAGTCCAAATGCAGTCAATGCTCGAGTCCAAGTCCAAGTCGAGTCACGAGTCCTGAAAATCAGTCCAGGACTCAGACTCGATTCCTACAGCACTGATGTCACCATACTGGTCATTGGAACTTATATAATTATGTCTCTGTCTGTCTGTCTGTATGTCTGTCTGCCTGACTTGTCTCCCTGCCTGCCTGCCTGCCTGTCTGTCTGTCTGTCTGTCTGTCTGTCTGTCTGTCTGTCTGTCTGTCTGTCTGTCTGTCTGTCTGTCTGTCTGTCTGTCTGTCTGTCTGTCTGTCTGTCTGTCTGTCTGTCTGTCTGTCTCACACACACCTACACTCACTCCCTCTCCCTCCCTCCTTCTCCCTCCCTCCCTCCCTCTCTCTCTCTCTTTCTCTTTAATCATTATCCTACTTAAATGGGAAATTCTGTTAACTGAAAACCACTACAACAAATATCCCTCTCCCTCCCCCCCTGCCCCCCCCCCCCCCCCCCTCCCTCAGACACCAGGGTTAATCTGGAACTGGGTGGGTGGACAGACTCTTACTCTCCACTTGGAACCCATTCATTCATCCTCTCATCCCCCAGAGGGCTTGATTAATACCCCCTTAAAGATCCACTTAAAAGTTTCCCTTACAGGGGAGGGACTTTTAATTTGTTTGACATAATTAACATGAACGTAAATTTACTAGACACGCGTCGGTTGCCTTCCACATGGAAACCGCCAAACTGGAAGCACAGAGGCCTCGCTGCTGATCCTGGGATCGATTGTTATTGTGTTTACGTTTTAGATTATTAACACGTTACAAACTGCCGTGGAGGAAACCTTATCGGACATTATAAAACGATATAAAGGGGCTAAAGCGAAGCACTTTGAGGTGAAGAGTTGGCATGATCATTTTCAATAAATGTCTGTAGAATCAACGTTATTATACACATGACACACATGAAGCATTAAAACCTCTTATACTGTTGTATAAAAGTTGCGATTTTAATTTAAAACGTATTCAAGTATTAACATCATAAACATGTCACAACAGCATGTAGAATGTATATTATCATCAATACGTTAGTTTAGCAATAGGTTAAAAGTGTCATTAGATAGATTAAACTTTTCGATTTTTGGTCAAGTCTATTCCGAGAGGGTGACCATTTTGGAAATTTTGAACCATGGGAAATGTAGTTTCTTTGCGGCCATTTTGTAATAGACATCGCTAGCTGTCGATCAGCGTTGGAATCTTTCAAAACGACACTTCCTGTACATTTCTATGGGGTTCAAGGTTCAAAGTTCTGTATGGATTATTTCAATAACTGTTAATATTCGGGATAATTCTACCACAAAAGGTAATGTTTTTGACAAATATTGAAACACAGTTAGTGTCTCCTCCCTATTGTTAGCATGTAGCAACAATTAGATCTGAAATTAGTTTAAAAATGGTTGCACTGTGGTGAAAATAAAAAAGTACAGTAGATTACAGTAGATTTCATTATCTGTTCTTATGCACGCCTGATGATACTAAATCCAAATTGAACTTGGGCATTTGAAAGATAATATATGTATATATATATAAATCTGCGAATTGGCTATAATAAGGTAATTTATAAGCCTCCTATTCTATATTCTATAATAATATTTCAAATTGCATTGGTCTGGATGGGAGAATTCAGTACTGTATCTACAGAACCTTCCGTTTAATCATCTTCCCTTTATTAATTTTTGTACACATGATCTCAGGAAGGTACTGAACAACATCAGTGGCAGTTTTTAATGTTTGGTCATTATAAGCATGGTGTTATTCACTGTCAAAGATGCAAAGAAAAATCATAATTCATATTCTCCTTTGTTTCATCACAATTTAAGCAAGCCTAGTAACAGACACAATATTTCTGAAACTGTGAATACATTCCCTGAGGTCCATAGATGTCCTTAGATACCAAGAACATGCAAATGGACCTTGTAGAAGTGGAGCAATATTCCATTTACCTAGGTATATATTTTAGGCGGATTTTCAGAAAATATTCCACGGGTGGAACAGGTTAAGAACTACAAGCCGATTCATCAAACATTCATATATTTAACATGTTTAGCATGACTTCATTGAAATGTCGGACAGTTTTCTTACGTTTGCAAAAATATTAAGAAAATCACAACTCACGTTAAATAATTTTCACTGAATTTATTGGTGCAAAAATTACACAAACACACATCCCTCCCAGTTGCAAACATTATATCGCGCTTTAACTTTCTCAATCAACGTCTTTTTGAGGTTCAGAGGCAAAGCACCTTTACTGTATCTTGTCGGCCATTCCAGTTTACGTTGTGAACCTTCGCGCTGCGTAACCATCAGGCCGCAGGGCTTGATGTTCCCTCTCCCTCTGGAATGTTTTTAATTGAAATGCTAATACAAGCAGCTGCATCGTGTCTGTGATGTTGTGAAGAATAACAAAAGGGCTCATTTACTACTCTTTTATAATCACAGGATAGTGGATAGGACCCAAAAATGTATCAGAAATCACATATATTTAAAATGTTAAGCATTTTAGCAAACGGAATTCGTTAGATTTGACATTTCATTAATTATATCAAGCGGAGAACGCGAAAGGCAAAGCATTTATTTACCGAACTCAAAAATGGCTTCAAATAATTTTCTGATCATCTTCACCTAGAAAATAAACGAAAAAATGAATTATGTCGAGAACAGACAGTTTATTGTAATATGCAACGTGAGAAAACTCTTATGCGAGTGCATATTAGCGCTGCGTATTAGAAGGACTCTGAGCTCTTTTATAATCACAGGATAGTGGATAGGACGAAATTCGTTAGATTGGACATGGTCTCGATCTGCGAGGGCATCCGCGCTGTGTATTCAAGCTGAGAACATGGCAATTTTTTTAATTTTCTGCCCTCCCCCTCCTTTACATAGAGATCAGTAACCTGATGTAACCCGAGAGCGTCTATTCTTAACCCAACGCATGTTTGCTTCCGCGTTTGCGTTTTGCTAATCTGATTGGCCACTGCCGTTTCTGGTGCGATCTGATTGGCCACTGACGTTTCTGGTCATGTGACATGTGCGCCCAATCGCGTGACGCGCCCCATTTCCGCCTCGACCAGCAGCAAACTACCTAACGCCTACGATCCACACTCCTTAACCTTAACCAACTTCGAAAGAGTGCCTAAGCTTAACCGGCGAAAGAACTTGCCGTCACACGATTGGCGCGACCAGAAACATCAGTGGCCAATCAGAGCGCAAAACGCGAACGCGGAAGCAAACATGCGTTGGGATAAGAATTTAGGCAACCCGAGCGCCCCTACTGGTTGATACGGCAACTACCAGAAACCACTCGGCAGTGCAGACCGTCCCAAGGGCTACATCTGTAGCTTAGCACAAATGAACAGAAGTGGATACGGACCTATAGCTGTCGGCCAAAAACACCTCTCCCAGAGTTTTAAACTAGGCTAGTGGTCCATATCCTCTTCCGTTAATTTGTGCTAAGCGAGGCTAGCTCCACAGTGTGCACATTCTGGACGCAGAAGTAGAGATTTCTCTTTGAGATGACATTGAGGACATTGAGGAGGCGTTTTCAAAGTGACATGCGTGTCTGGATGTCAGGGTTGTGGTCTAGTACCACTGAAGTTCTTGTCCACGTCGTGGGATATCCAACGTGAACACGTTTCAGATCCTAAAATTAGAGCACTTCCTTATTGGATCACAGAGTCGCTCGCTGCCGCGACGGAGATGTACTTGATATTAATCTAATTTCACACTTGATCAAAGGAAAGAAAGAGAGAGAGAGAAAGAGAGGGGGAGGGGGAGCAGAGGGTGAAAGACAGGGGTTGTGTGTGTATGTGCATAATGTGTGTGTGCCTTCACAGTAGCTAATGTAGTGTGTGTGTGTGTGTGTGTGTGTGTGTGTGTGCGTGCGTGCGTGCGTGCGTGCGTGCGTGCGTGCGTGCGTGCGTGCGTGCGTGTGTGCGTGCGCGCGTGCGTGCGTGTGTGTGTGTGTGTGTAGGTCCATGAGGAGATATTAAAGCAGCTCATCACAGATTATACAGATCATAGATCTCCAGACTCCTTGTTCCCACAGGCTTCATCACAGATCCTCCTGGTGACTGTCACTTACGCAGGATTTAGACATTCTCCATCTTAAGACCCACTAATACACTTTATTTCATCCCTAAGGCCTGATCCATGATCAGATATTAATAAATAAATACATGTATTTAGGTGGAAATACTATCTGCAGCTGCTGTTGTATTTTGGTCTAAAGTAGTTTTTCTGCTGTGATTAATACAGTTTACTTTAGGCCTAATTCATAGTATAAATACTAGTGCTGTCAATAGGTAAAATAAAATGTCTTAATGCCATCGTCCCGACAGAACAGTGTGACGGCTGACGGGAGCTCTGTGTTATTAGCATTAGCTGAAGAGCTATTTGAAAAGCTAGTTTTAGCTTAACGTTACCTTGGCTAAAGTTGGGACTATTCATAATCCAGCTGCAGACCTGCAAGCAAAGTACAGCAAGTTGGCAAAGGAGTATTCCAAGGTAAATCACTTTTTCACCAGTAACGTTACATTGTTTGTATTTCCATCTAGCTCGCGTTAGCTAGTGGCTAACCTATAGCTCACGCTAACGTGGCTAACTGATCGACCTCTCGCACACAATTGATGACATGTTGCGGACAGCCATACCGGTGACAATGTTTAGCTTTTAGTGCCAAATGATAAGAGTCTGAGGCGGAGTCTCAAAAGAGAATGTTGAATATTTATTGTGCATTTAAAATCACAACAGAGCCTCTGCTACCTAAATGGAGCCTTCTGGAAGCAAGTGCAACAAGATAATGTCCGTGTGGAACCAAGTGCAACAACCTTTCCGTGGGTGAAGCATAGTTGAGCATAGAACTTTTAATGATACTAATATTAATCTATACAATCACCTGTTGTTGAATAAATACCATTACTTTCTAGTTATTACAAAAAAACAGTATATATAAAACAGTAGCTGTAAAAAATTAAAGAAAAAAAAGTTTTATAATTTATATAATTTTTTTTGTTTAGTACATTAACTAAAAATAGACAAAAATGTCATCCGTTTTCGTCAACAAAATCTAGACTAAAACAAAAAAGACAAAATTGAAACAAAAACTGACTACGACTAAAGTGCTCAGACATTTAGTTGACTAAAACTGACTAAACGAAAAATAAATGAAGATGACTAAATATGATGAAAACTGTTATGTACTAGAGGCCTGGTCACTCCTGTGTCACCAGGGCAGGCAGGTGAGGGCTGCCAATTAGCCAATTAGTGCTGATTGGTTACCTGCTGGGGAGCTTCAAAGGCAGACCCAGAAACACACATGCACTGTCTGTGCCTAGTGAAAGAGCTGTCAGGTTCTTACAGTCCTTGTCCGTTGGGTTACCAGTACATTAGTTTATAGTTATATTAGTAGTTCCTTGTTTTAGTAGCATTTTTGAGTTAGAGCACAGGGTTTTGGTGGTGATTACACATAGGTTGCGTACCCATGAGCCAGGGTCGTAACAATTGGGCGCTCGTCCGGGATCTTTTACCCCTAGAACTTTGTTTGGTGATTTTCTTTTGTGTTGCACGGGGTGTCATCATATTATGGTTTGGGTGGTGTTCGTTACACATGGTGTAACGTGGGGGCTGAGCCATTTTCATCAAACAGGTGAGTATGCCGTATTTGTTTGTAATTTGATGTGACTACTTATGCTGTTAAAATATATAGTTTAGTAGGCACCACATGTAGATAGGGATATTATTTTCTGGTTGTTGGTTAGCGTCCGGTGCACCGCGTACTCCTGGGGCGGTCAATGAAATGATTGTATATGATCTTTGACTGGTAGCAGGTGTGGTTGAAGAAAGTTAGGTCTACAGGGCATTAGTTTAAGGGTAGGTAGGTTAGGGCGGCCAGGAAACAGGTAGTGTGGTAGGGCTTGATTTAGTGTTTCTTAGGGTAGACATGTGGTAGGCCGGGGTTTTCTGCAGTTTAGACGTAGAAGCATATGTGGTCACATCAGGTTAGAAGGCGCACCTGTTTGGAATATTTTGTTGGATTTATTTTTGTTTGTTTAAGTGTTTGGTGAGCATACCTGGTAGCACCTAACACCCTGCGTGTATGACACGTCTATTTAGGGTGGGTGTGTTTTTTTTTATTATTTTTGTTTGTTTGTTTGTGCAACCTGGAAAGGTGCGCTCCGTAGAGCTCACATTTCCACCGCGTTCCCTTCTGGTTGTTATTGTTGGCAATTGGCATTATTCATGGTTCTTCAGTGGTTCTTCGTTGTTCTTCAGTGGTTCGTTGGGGGGGTCTTCGTGGTTCGTTAGTGGTTCTTCGTGTCTGTGAGGTTGGGTGTGTAGCTTGGGGTGTCTAGTTCAGTGACAATGGCTTCCATCAGGGACTTTGTTGATCGCCCGTCTCATGACTTATTAGACAAATTTTCCAAAGAACAACTGCTCGAGCTTGCTGTGCACTACAAGGTCGAGCTTACTCCCAGTGAGAAACGTTTGAAACCATCTGCCTTAGGTGCTTTGCGGGTTTTGCTCATTAGGGAACAGGTGCTTGAGGAGAGGGTGGAGGAGCCTCCATCGTCTGGCGCGTCTCCGCTATTACCTGGTGTAGAGGGTGAGTGGAGGATTAGGGAGTTGGAGTTTAAGGAAAGGCAGCTAGAGCGAGAGCGTGAGGAGAGGAGAGAGGAGCGTGAGCTTAAAGAGAGAGAGAGGAGAGAGGAGCGTGAGCTTAAAGAGAGGAAAGAGGAGCGGGAGCTTAAGGAGAGACAAATGTTGCTGGAGGAGAGACAAATGTTGCTGGTGCACGAGCGTGCGCAGAAGGAGCTTGAGTTTAAGCATGCTGCCTTACAGGCGGGTGCTCTGCAGCCAGAGTCACGTTCCGGGTTTGATGTAGGCAGGAATATTAGGATGGTGCCACCATTTTTTGAGAAAGACGTGGAAAGATATTTTCCCCTTTTTGAACGGGTGGCAACCACATTGAAGTGGCCTGATACCGCCTGGACACTGCTGCTACAATGTGTTTTGGTTGGTAGGGCACAAGAAGCCTACACTGCTCTGTCCCTTGAACAAAGCGCTGATTATGAGCTGGTTAAAGCTTCCATTTTGAGGGCTTATGAGTTGGTCCCTGAGGCCTATCGTCAGCGTTTTAGAGGTTATCGTAGGTCCGAGGGGCAGTCTTATGTTGAGTTTGGAAGGGAGAAGGAGAACCTGTTTGACAGGTGGTGCACTTCTCAGAAGGCAGAGTCAAGAGAGCAGCTTAGGCAGTTGATTCTCCTAGAGGAATTTAAAAGATGTGTTCCTGATACCGTTTCCACACATCTAAATGAGCGTGGGGTATCGAAGATAGGCGACGCCGCTGTCTTCGCCGATGAGTTTGTGTTGACACACAAGTCCGTGTTTTTGGAGGACTACCGTGTTGAGTCCGGGGATAGGCGTCCTGTTCAGGGGGGCCGTTTCCCAAAACCTGTGTCTGCTGGTCAATTAACTTCACCTCCTAGGCGGGGTGGTTCTGCTGGTGCATTCCCAGAAGGGATTATCTGTTTTTACTGTAAGGAACCTGGTCATATCGTTGCTGGATGCCCGGTGCTTGAGCAGAAAAATTTCAGAACCGTGGCTCTGGTAGAAACCATATGCAGGACGCCTATGCCAACGTTAGATGGGGATGGGGAAGGTATCAAACGTGTGGACAAAGAGCTCGAGGGTTCCTCAAGGTTTAGGATGAATGGATTTGTTTCCCTGACTAATGCACTAGAGTCCAAACAGGCTATAACAATTTGGAGAGATACCGGTGCTTTTCAGTCCCTCATTCTGGAGGGGGTTTTGCCATTTTCATCAAACTCTTCTTTGCATTCCGATGTCGTTGTTCAGGGCTTTGGGGGTGGATTTGTGGATGCACCTTTGCATGAGGTCACGCTCAATTCTCCCTTAGTATCAGGCAATGTTGTTGTGGGGGTATGTTCTCACATTCCCATAAAGGGGGTGTCCTTCATTCTAGGGAATGATTTGGCTGGTGACAAAGTGTTGGCTACTCCGGTTGTAACTCCCATTCCTGTGGTTTCTGAGGTCTCTAATGAGCTGGCACAGAAACATCCAGGAGTGTTTCCGGTGTGTGCTGTGGCACGAGAAATGTCAAAGGACAAAAGTGATGTTGTTGATACTTCGACTTGGGACATTACACTTAGTGACACATTCTTTGTTGAATTAAAAGGTGCACCTGTTGAGAATTTTGGAAAGCACACTGTGGATGTACCTCTGCATAATTATTCTCTTGATTGTGGTTTTGTGTTAGGCCCGGTGGTGAAACCAGAGTTGACAGGCGTGCCGGAGAAGCATGTGACAGGAGATGATATGGCAGCGCAATGTCTCAAGGTCTTCCCAGCCTGTACGGTGGCTGAGGCCACGAACGAATTGGAGGAGGAGTGTGGGAAGGATGCTATGAGAGGTGCTGTTTTTTCATGTGACACCGTTCTAGTTGGAGGGGCTACTAAGCTTGATTTAGGCTGCCAGCCTTCCCACAATAGCTCTATTGTCCCTAATGTTTCACTTGTGGGCAGGGATGGTCCCAGTATGTCAGTTGATGATTCTGACATTGATCCACATGTCCACACTGATTCTCTGCCATGCACTAGGTGTGATGGTCACCCTAGTTACCTGTGTCCTGTGGAGCAGGAGCCGCCTTCGCGACCTGGTCTGTTGAGTGGCAGCCATTTTGATTTTGATCAGGACAAAGTTATTTTGGGTGACGCCATTTTAGATGGTGTTCCAGACGTTATGCTGGCTGTCGTACTGCCAGGTTCCCGGTACACTGGGGCTGTACCTGAGGCGGTACAGCCTACTCTGGATGTTCACGGTGTGCAGTATCCTGAACTGCCAGTGCCAGGTGGGATGGATATGGGTGCGGTGGTGGTATCAGTGATTTATGGTTTTGTTGTGCTGTGGTCTGTTCTGTTAAGCGCAGTTCTCAGGTTGATTTTGGTTTGCAGTATAATTTTGACAGATCGGTATCGGTGGTCGTGTTCGACAGGGGCCGACCCGGTTCTTGCCTTGAACCATTTTTATGTTTACGTTGGATCCTCCAGTTTGCCCCTTGTTGTGTATACAGACCATAACCCTTTGGTTTTTCTTCGCAGCATGGTGAATTCGAACCATCGTTTGATGCGATGGAGTTTGTTCCTCCAGGTGTATAACTTGGATATTCGCCACATTCGTGGGAGGGACAACGTGCTAGCAGACGCCCTCTCACGATCATAGTGCCGGTGTTTGTGGTACCCGTTATCGCTGTTGTGGTAGTGGCCCTGACAACTAAGGGGTCACAGTTGGTTTTTTGTTTTGTTTATGGGTTGTTGTGTAGTGGTTGCCTCTTGGGCAACCAGTTTGGTGGGGAGGTGTTATGTACTAGAGGCCTGGTCACTCCTGTGTCACCAGGGCAGGCAGGTGAGGGCTGCCAATTAGCCAATTAGTGCTGATTGGTTACCTGCTGGGGAGCTTCAAAGGCAGACCCAGAAACACACATGCATTGTCTGTGCCTAGTGAAAGAGCTGTCAGGTTCTTACAGTCCTTGTCCGTTGGGTTACCAGTACATTAGTTTATAGTTATATTAGTAGTTCCTTGTTTTAGTAGCATTTTTGAGTTAGAGCACAGGGTTTTGGTGGTGATTACACATAGGTTGCGTACCCATGAGCCAGGGTCGTAACAAAAACGAAAAAGGAGCACTTGACACATGACTAAGACTAAAACTAAAATGAAAATAGCTGCCAAAATTAACACTGGTACCACATTGTGTCATAAATCAATATCCCCAGAATGTTCTATAAAAGTATAGTTTTTATTTTCAAACGTATTCAAGTATAAACATCATAACCATGTCACAACAGCATGTATAATGTATATTATCATCAATACGTTAGTTTAGGTGCAGGCAAGGACGAAGGCGCGGTGTCTTCCCTCATGGAGACCCACCAGAAGTGCCGCTCGTGACCAAGCCTGTTGGCCAGTTTATCACAGGGTTGTCCAGCTTTAGCCAAGGCATGCCGAGAACAATGGAATGATGGGGGGAATCAGTGACGTGGAACCGGATAACCTCGCTATGATTCCCTGAGAGCAGGAGGGCGGAGGGGTCTGGTGTGATGAGTTATTCGCGAGAGAAGCCTCCGTTTAGGCCGTGAGCATTGCGGGGAATAGGCAAAATGTCAGTAGCAATACGGAAGTGAGACACTACCCCAGCGTCGATGAGATTTTCGTCTGCGCCTGAATCGACCAGCGCGGACAGCCGCCAGACTCACCAGAACCTGTCCTCTGGTAGCTGATGGAAGGCCAGACTCACCAGAACCGGTCCTCTGGTAGGTGATGGAAGGCCAGACTCACCAGAACCTGTCCTCTGGTAGGTGATGGAAGGCCAGACTCACCAGAACCGTCCTCTGGTAGGTGATGGAAGGCCAGACTCACCAGAACCGGTCCTCTGGTAGGTGATGGAAGGCCAGACTCACCAGAACCTGTCCTCTGGTAGGTGATCGGAAGGCCAGACTCACCAGAACCTGTCCTCTGGTAGGTGATGGAAGGCCAGACTCACCAGAACCTGTCCTCTGGTAGGTGATGGAAGGCCAGACTCACCAGAACCTGTCCTCTGGTAGGTGATGGAAGGCCAGACTCACCAGAACCTGTCCTCTGGTAGGTGATGGAAGGCCAGACTCACCAGAACCTGTCCTCTGGTAGGTGATGGAAGGCCAGACTCACCAGAACCTGTCCTCTGGTAGGTGATGGAAGGCCCCAGACCTTCGACCATAACCGGTCCTCTGGTAGGTGATGGAAGGCCAGACTCACCAGAACCTCGTGCCACAACAGCTTCCTCCTCACGCTTCTTAATCAACAATGGCTCCTGACTGATCATAATATGAACAATGTTCCACAATGACTGAGCTTTGTGACATTTATATGCATATAATTTACACACACACACACACACACACACACACACACCACACACACACACACACACACACACACCACACACACACACACACACACACACACCACACACACACACACACACACACACACACACACACACACACACACACACACACACACACACACACACACACACACACACACACACACACACACACACACAGACACACACACACACACACACACACACACACACACACACACACACACACACACACACACACACACACACACACACACACACACACCAGGGGGGATAGAGAGATAGAGAGACAGCGAGGGAGGAGGGGGAGAGGGAGACATGGCTGCAGACAGACAGACAGACAGACAGACAGACAGACAGACAGACAGACAGACAGACAGACAGACAGACAGACAGACAGACAGACAGACAGACAGACAGACAGACAGACAGACAGAGGCAGACAGAGGGAGAGAGAGGGGAGAGAGAGGGGGAGAGAGAGGGGAGAGAGAGGGGAGAGAGAGAGGGAGAGAGAGGGAAAGAGAGAGAGGAGCAGGGAAGAGAGGGAGACAGAGAGGAGGGAGTAGGAGATAGTGTGAGAAACAGAGAGGAGAGGAGGAGGAGGAGGAGGAGGAGGAGGAGGAGGAGGAGGAAAGAGGCAGAAGTGTGTGTGTGTGTGTGTGTGTGTGTGTGTGTGTGTGTGCGTGCGGTGTGTGTGTGTGCGTGTGTGTGTGTGTGTGTGTGTGTGTGTGTGTGTGTGTGTGTGTGTGTGTGTGTGTGTGTGTGTGTGTGTGTGTGTGTGTGTGTGTGTGTGTGTAGTGAGCCTGTAGTGCCCCAGGCTTTATTGTTACTATTAACACTGTTGTTCCCCTGAGAGGAGGAGAGAGAGAGAGAGAGAGAGAGGAGAGAGAGAGAGAGAGAGAGAGAGAGAGAGAGAGAGAGAGAGAGAGAGAGAGAGAGAGAGAGAGAGAGAGAGAGAGAGAGAGAGAGAGAGACTCCGTGGTGTTAGACAGGGTGCAGTTTGAGTCCAACCCTCTTCAATACATAAATGAACTGGCAAAAACATTGGAACAAACTGCAGCACCTGGCATCCCCCTAGCAAACACAGAAGTCAAATGCCTACTGTTTGCAGATGACCTGGTGCTGCTGTCTCCAACAAAAGAAGGGCTATAGCAGCACCTTGACCTTCTGCTCAAATTCTCCCAGACA